>NW_025182875.1:0-2604 GCF_004010195.1 Chiloscyllium plagiosum | reverse complement strand
ATCAGTGATGGGTCAGTATCTATCAGTGATGGGAGAGTATCTATCAGTGATGGGTCAGTATCTATCAGTGATGGTACAGTATCTGTCAGTGATGTGTCAGTATCTATCAGTGATGCATCGATATCTATGAGTGATGGGACAGTATCTATCAGTGACTGGTCAGTACCTATCAGTGATGAGTCAGTATCTATCAGTGATGGTACGGTATCTGTTAGTGACTGGTCAATATCTATCAGAGATGGGATAGTATCTATCAGTGATGGGTCAGTACCTATCAGTGGCTGGTCGGTATCTTCCAATGATGGGACAGTACCTATCAGTGATGGATCTGTATCTGTCAGTGACAGTTCAGAATCTATCAGTGATGTGTCTGTATCTATCAATGACTGGTCAGTATCAATCAGTGACTGGTCAGTATCTATCAGTGATAGGACGGAAACAATCAGTGATGGGATAGTATCTATCAGTGATGGGTCTGTATCTATCAGTGACAGGTCAGAATCTATCAGTGATGGGTCGGTATCTATCAGTGATGGGACAGTATCTATTAGTGATGGGACAGTATCTATCAGTGATGTGTTAGTTTCTGTCAGTGATGAGACAGTATCTATCGGTGATGGTACAGTATCTATCAGTGACTGGTCAGTATCTATCAGTGATGGATCTATATCTATCAGTGATGGGTCAGTATCTATCAGTGATGGATCTATATCTATCAGTGATGTGTCAGTATCTGTCAGTGATGGGACAGTATCTTTCAGTGATGGATCTATATCTATCAGTGATGTGTCAGTTTCTGTCAGTGATGGGACAGTATCTCTCAATGATGGGTCAGTATCTATCAGTGATGGATCTATATCTATCAGTGATGTGTCAGTATCTGTCAGTGATGGGACAGTATCTTGAAAGGGTTCAGAAAAGATTTACAACGTTGCTGGAATTGGAGAGTTTGAGCTTTAAGGAAAGGCAGAATAAGCTGTGGCTATTTCACTACAGACACAGTGATGTGTCTGTATCTATCAGTGACTGGTCAGTATCTATCAGTGATGGATCTATATCTATTAGTGATGGGTCCGTATCTATCAGTGATGGATCTATATCTATCACTGATGGGTCTGTATCTATCAGTGATGGATCTATATCTATCAGTGATGGGTCTGTATCTATCAGTGATGGTAGAGTATATATCAGTGATGGGTCAGTATCTATCAGTGATGGATCTATATTTATCAGTGATGTTGCAGTATCTACCAGTGATGGGACAGTATCTCTCAGTGATGGGTCAGTATCTATCAGTGATGGATCTATATCTATCAGTGATGTGTCAGAATCTGTCAGTGATGGGACAGTATCTATCAGTGATGTGTCTGTATCTATCAGTGACTGATCAGTATCTATCAGTGATGGATCTATATCTATTAGTGTTTGGTTCAGTATCTATCAGTGATGGATCTATATCTATCACTGATGTGTCAGTATCTATCAGTGATGGGTCAGTATCTATAAGTATTGGTCAGTATCTATCAATGATGGGACAGTATCTGTCAGTGATGTGTCAATATCTATCAATGATGGATCTATATCTATCAGTGATGTGTCGGCATCTATCAGTGATGGGATAGTATCTATCAGTGACTGGTCAGTACCTATAAGTGATGAGTCAGTATCTATCAGTGATGGTACAGTATCTGTTAGTGACTGGTCACTGTTTATCACTGATAGGTCTGTATCTACCAGTGATGGGACAGTATCTATCAGTGATGTGTCAGTATCTATCAGTGATGGGACAGTATCTATCAGTGATGGGTCAGTATCTATCAGTGATGGAACAGTATCTGTCAGTGATGTGTCAGTATCTGTCAGTGATGCGTCGATATCTATGAGTGATGGGACAGTATCTATCAGTGACTGGTCAGTACCTATCAGTGATGAGTCAGTATCTATCAGTGATGGTACGGTATCTGTTAGTGACTGGTCAGTATCTTTCAGTGATGAGATAGTATCTCTCAGTGATGGGTCAGTATCTATCAGTGATGGATCTGTATCTATCAGTGACAGGTCAGAATCTATCAGTGATGTGTCTGTATCTATCAATGACTGATCAGTATCAATCAGTGACTGGTCAGTATCTATCAGTGATAGGACAGAAACAATCAATGATAGGATAGTATCTATCAGTGATGGGTCTGTATCTATCAGTGACAGGTCAGAATCTATCAGTGATGGGTCGGTATCTATCAGTGATGGGACAGTATCTATTAGTGGTGGGACAGTATCTATCAGTGATGTGTCAGTATCTGTCAATGATGGGACAGTATCTATTAGTGATGTGTCTGTATCTATCAGTGATGGATCTATATCTATCAGTGATGTGTCTGTATCTATCAATGACTGGTCAGTATCTATCAGTGATAGACCTATATCTATCAGTGACATTTCAGTATCTATCAGTGATGTGTCAGTAGCTGTCAGTGATGGGTCTGTATCTATAAGTGATGTGTCAATATCTATCTATGATGGTACAGTATCTGTCAGTGATGGATCTATATCTATCAGTGATGGGTCTGTATATATCAGTGGTGGGACAGTATCTATCAGTGATGT
>NW_025182874.1:0-2604 GCF_004010195.1 Chiloscyllium plagiosum | reverse complement strand
TCATAAACATCTGCAGTGTTCATAAACACCTGCCGTGTTCATAAACATCTGCTTTATTCGTAAACATCTGCTGTGTTCATATACATCTGCTGTGTTCATAAACACCTGCTGTGTTCATAAACATCTGCTGTATTCATAACCACCTGCTGTGTTCATAAACATCTGCTGTGTTCATAAACACCTGCTTTATTCATAAACATCTGCTGCGTTCATAAACACCTGCTGTGTTCATAAACATCTGCTGTGTTCATAACCACCTGCTGTGTTCATAAACATCTGCTGTGTTCATAACCACCTGCTGTGTTAGTAAACATCTGCTGTATTCATAAATACCTGCCGTATTCATAAACACCTGCTGTGTTCATAAACATCTGCTGTGTTCATAACCACCTGCTGTGTTAGTAAACATCTGCTGTATTCATAAATACCTGCCGTATTCATAAACACCTGCTGTGTTCATAAACATCTGCTGTGTTCATAACCACCTGCTGTGTTAGTAAACATCTGCTGTATTCATAAATACCTGCCGTATTCATAAACACCTGCTGTGTTCATAAACATCTGCTGTGTTCATAACCACCTGCTGTGTTAGTAAACATCTGCTGTATTCATAAATACCTGCCGTATTCATAAACACCTGCTGTGTTCATAAACATCTGCTGTGTTCATAACCACCTGCTGTGTTAGTAAACATCTGCTGTATTCATAAATACCTGCCGTATTCATAAACACCTGCTGTGTTCATAAACATCTGCTGTGTTCATAAACACCTGCTGTGTTCTTAAACATCTGCAGTGTTCATAAACACCTGCTGTGTTCATAAACACCTGCTTTATTCATAAACATCTGCTGTGTTCATATACATCTGCAGTGTTCATAAACACCTGCCGTGTTCATAAACACCTGCTTTATTCATAAACATCTCTTGTGTTCATAAACATCTGCAGTGTTCATAAACACCTGCTGTGTTCATAAACACCTGCTTTATTCATAAACATCTGCTGTGTTCATATACATCTGCTGGGTTCATAAACACCTGCTTTATTCATAAACATCTGCTGTGTTCATCTACATCTGCAGTGTTCATAAACACCTGCTGTGTTCTTAAACATCTGCTGTGTTCATAAACATCTGCTGTATTCATAAGCACATGCTGTATTCATAAACACCTGCTGTGTTCATAAACATCTGCTGTGTTCATAAACATCTGCTGTGTTCTTAAACATCTGCTATATTCATAAACACCTGCTGTATTCATACACATCTGCTGTATTCATATACATCTGCTGTATTCATAAACATCTGCGGTGTTCATAAACGTCTGCTGTCTTCATAAACACCTGCTGTGTTCTTAAACATCTGCTATATTCATAAACACCTGCTGTGTTCATAAACATCTGCTGTGTTCATAAACATCTGCTGTATTCATAAACATCTGCTGTGATCTTAAACACCTGCTGTATTTATAAACCTCTGCTGTATTCATAAACTCCTGCTGTGTTCATAAACACCTGCTTTATTCATATACATCTGCTGTGTTCATATACATCTGCTGTATTCAAAAACATCTGCTGTGTTCATATACATCTGCTGTATTCATAAACTCCTGCTGTGTTCATAAACACCTGCAGTGTTCATAAACACCTGCTGTGTTCATATACATCTGCTGTGTTCATATACATCTGCTGTATTCATAAACATCTGCTGTGTTCATAAACACCTGCCGTGTTCATATACATCTGCTGTATTCATACACATCTGCTCTGTTCATAAACATCTGCTGTGTTCACATACATCTGCTGTGTTAATATACATCTGCTGTATTCAGAAACATCTGCTGTGTTCATAAACATCTGTTGTGATCTTAAACACCTGCTGTATTCATAAACCTCTGCTGTGTTCATAAACTCCTGCTGTGTTCATAAACACTTGCTGCGTTCATATACATCTGCTGTGTTCATATACATCTGCTGTATTCATAAACATCTGCTGTGTTCATAAACACCTGTTGTGTTCATATACATTTGCTGTGTTCATAAACACCTGCTGTGTTCATAAACATCTGCTGTGTTCATAAACACATGCTGTGTTCATAAACATCTGCGGTTTTCATAAACGTCTGCTGTGTTCATATACATCTGCTGTGTTCATAAACACCTGCTGTGTTCATAAACACCTGCTTTATTCATAAACATCTGCTGTGTTCATAAACATCTGCTGTATTCATAAACATGTGCTTTATTCATAAACATCTGCTGTGTTCATAAACACCTGCTGTGTTCATAAACACCTGCTTTATTCATAAACATCTGCTGTGTTCATATACATCTACAGTGTTCATAAATTCCTGCTGTGTTCATAAACACCTGCTTTATTCATAAACATCTGCTGTGTTCATAAACATCTGCTGTGTTCTTAAACATCTGCTGTGTTCATAAACATCTGATGTATTCATAAGCACATGCTGTATTCATAAACACCTGCTGTGTTCATAAACATCTGCTGTATTCATAAACATCTGCGGTGTTCATAAACGTCTGCTGTGTTCATATACATCTGCGGTATTCATAAACACCTGCTGTGTTCATATACATCTGCTGTGTT
>NW_025182873.1:0-2604 GCF_004010195.1 Chiloscyllium plagiosum | reverse complement strand
CAATATACACAAGGACAGCTGTTCACTACAATACACACTGTGACATTTGTTCACTACAACATACTCCGGGACAGCTGTTCACTACAACATACACCGGGACAGCTGTTCACTACAATATACACCAGGACAGCTGTTCACTACAATATATTCAAGGACAGCTGTTCACTATAATATCGACATGGACTGCTATTTACTACAATAAACACCGGGACAGCTGTTTACTACGATATACACCTGGACAGCTGCTCCCTACAATATACACAAGGACAGCTGTTCACTACAATATACACCGGGACAGCTATTCTCTACAATATGCACGAGGACAGCTGTTCACTACAATATACACCAGGACAGCTGCACCCTACATTATACACTGGGACAGCTGTTCTCTACAATATACACCAGGACAGCTGTTCACTCAGAATCATGCCGGGGCAGCTGTTCTCTACAATATACACCGGGACAGCTGTTCACTACAATGTTCACCGGGACAGCTGTTCATTACAATGTTCACTGGGACAGCTGTTCACTACAATATACACTGCGACAGCTGTTCACTACAACATACTCCGGGACGGCTGTTCACTACAATATACACTGGGACAGCTGATCCCTACAATATCCACAAGGACAGCTGTTCACTGCAATATACACTGGTACAGCTGTTCTCTACAATATACACTAGGACAGCTGTTCACTACAATATACACCGGGACAGCTGATCACTACAATATACACCAGGACAGCTGTTCTCTACAATATATACCGGGACAGCTGTTCACTACAATATACACCAGGACAGCCGTTCACGACAATATACACCGGGACAGATCTTCTCTACAATATATAAACCGGGACAGACGATCACTACAACATACACCAGGACTGCTCTTCTCTACAATATACAACAGGACAGCCGTTCACTACAATATACACCAGGACAGCTGCTCTCTACAATATACACCAGGACTGCTGTTCTCTACAATATACACCAGGACAGCTGTTCACTCAGAATCACGCCGGTACAACTGTTCACTACAACATACACCGGGACAGCTGTTCACTACAATATACACCGGGACAGCTGTTCACTACGATATACACTGGGACAGCGGCTCCCTACAATAAACACCGGGACAGCTGCTCACTACAATACACACTGTGACAGCTGTTCTCTACAATATACACCGGGACAGCTGCTCACTACAATACACACTGTGACAGCTGTTCACGACAACATACTCCGGGACAGCTGTTCACTAAATACACACTGTGACAGCTGTTCACTACAACAAACTCTGGATCAGCTGTTCACTACAATATACACCGGGACAGCTGTTCTCTACAACATACACCGGGACAGCTGTTCACTACAATAAACACCGGTACAGCTGTTCTCTACAATATACATCAGGACAACTGTTCTCTACAATATACATCAGGACAACTGTTCTCTACAATATACACCGGGCCAGCTGCTCCCTACATTATACACTGGGACAGCTGTTCACTACAATATACACCGGGACAGCTGTTCACTACAATATACACCGGGACAGCTGTTCTCTACAATATACACCAGGACAGCTGTTCACTACAATATAGACAAGGACAACTGTTCACAACAATATCGACATGGACAACTGTTCTCTACAATATACACCAGGACAGCTGTTCACTACAATATAGACAAGGACAGCTGTTCACTACAATATACACTGGGACAGCTCTTCTCTACAAAATACACAAGGACAGCTGTTCACTACAATATACTCCGGGACAGCAGATCACTACAATATACACCAGGACAGCTGTTCTCTACAATGTATACCAGGACAGCTGTTCACTACAATATACACCAGGACAGCTGTTTACTACAATATACACCGGGACAGCTGTTCACTACAACATACACCGGGACAGCTGTTCACTACGATATACACCGGGACAGCTGTTCTCTACAATATACACCGGGACAGCTGTTCACTACGATATACACCGGGACAGCTGTTCACTACGATATACACCGGGACAGCTGTTCTCTACAATATACACCGGGACAGCTGTTCTCTACAATATACACCAGGACAGCTGTTCTCTACAACATACACCGGGACAGCTGTTCACTACAATATACACTGCGACAGCTGTTCACTACAACATACAGCGGGACATCTGTTCTCTATAATATACACCGGGACAGCTGTTCACTCCAACATACACTGCGACAGCTGTTCACTACAACATACACCGGGACAGCTGTTCACTACAAGAGCCACCGGGACAGCTGTTCACTACGATATACACTGGGACAGCTGCTCCCTACAATATACACCGGGACAGCTGTTCACTACATTACACACTGCGACAGCTGTTCACTACAACATACTCCAGGACAGCTGTTCACTACAACATATACCGGGGCAGCTGTTCACTACAATACACACTGTGACATTTGTTCACTACAACATACTCCGGGACAGCTGGTCACTACAATATACACCAGGACAACTGTTCTCTACAATATACATCAGGACAACTGTTCTCTACAATATACACCGGGCCAGCTGGTCCCTACATTATACACTGGGACAGCTGTTCACT
>NW_025182872.1:0-2604 GCF_004010195.1 Chiloscyllium plagiosum | reverse complement strand
AACTGGACACAGTATTGTAAATGGGGCCTAACCAGAGCTCTATAAAGTCTCAGTAGCACGTCACTGCTTTTGCATTGCAAGCCTCTTGAGATAAATGACAACATTACATTTGCTTCTTTAACCACGGACTCAACCAGCAAGTCAACCTTTAGAAAATCCTGTACTAGCACTCCCAGATCCCTTTGTATTTATTGATTTTCTCATCATTTATAAAATAATCTATGCCCGTGTTCTAGAAAGTGTTTTGCAAAAGCTGGCTTATTAAAGAGTTAGTTGACAATAACCAATGTTATATTTGAAAAGTAACTTTAGCATCACTGCAAAGTGAATTCTAGTTTGGCATGATGCTAAAATTGCACCTCAACTCTCAATGGTAATTAGATGCCAATGCTGCCAACTTCAAAATTTAGCCATTGGCAGAGAAGTTTAGGTGCGCAGGCTTTCTTTCTGGGCAGGATTTTTGCAGGTACTTGAAAAGGAACTTAGCAATTCCTAGTTAGAAAGTAAAATGTCGTTAACAATTCAAGAGTGGCTGCTGCAATATAAATACAGCATAACAAGTCTTAAACCGAGGGAAGAGAACTACAGTAAAGTATATAGGAGAAAGTGAGGACTGCAGATGCTGGAGATCAGAGCTGAAAAATGTGTTGCTGGAAAAGCACAGCAGGTCAGGTAGCAGGAGAATCGAAGTTTCGGGCATAAGCCCTTCTTCAGGAATGAGGAAGGTGTGCCAAACAGGCTAAGATAAAAGGTAGGGAGGAGGGACATTGGGAATGCGATAGGTGATAGGCCGGAGAGGAGGTGGGGGCGGAGAGGTCGGGAAGAAGATTGCAGGTCAAGAAGGCGGTGCTGAGTTCGAGGGTTGGGACTGAGATAAGGTGGGGGGAGGGGAAATGAGGAAGCTGGAGAAATCTGCATTCATCCCTTTTGGTTGGAGGGTTCCTAGGTAGAAGATGAGGCGCTCTTCCTCCAGGTGTCGTGTTGCCATGGTCTGGCGATGGAGGAGGCCAAGGACCTGCATGTCCTTGGCGGAGTGGGAGGGGGAGTTAAAGTGCTCAGTCACGGGGCGGTTGGGTTGGTTGGTGCGGGTGTCCCAGAGGTGTTCTCTGAAACGTTCCACAAGTAGGCGGCCTGTCTCCCCAATGTAGAGGACGCCACATCGGGTGCAGCGGATGCAGTAAGTGATGTGTGTGGAGATACAGGTGAATTTGTGATGGATATGGAAGGATCCCTTGGGGCCTTGGAGGGAAGTGAGGGGGGTGGTGTGGGCGCAAGTTTTGCATTTCTTGCGGTTGTAGGGGAAGGTGCCGGGAGTGGAGGTTGGGTTGGTGGGGGAGCTGACGAGGGAGTCGCAGAGGGAGGGAAACTATAAACCGACAAAAAAAAACTCCTCCCTCCCCGTCCTCGACCTCTCCATTTCTATCTCGGACGACCGACTCAACACGGACGTTTACTATAAACCAACAAAAAAAACCCCCACCCACGGGATACCACCCACGCCCTCCATATCCTCCATGATTTTCGCTTTCCCGGCCCCAACGCCTTCTCTTCACCATGGACATACAGTCCCTATACACCTCCATCTCCATCCATCACAAAGGCCTCAAAGCCCTCCACTTCTTCCTTTCCCGCCGACCCAACCAGTACTCTTCCACTGACACCCTCCTTCGACTGACTGAACTGGTCCTCACTCTGTCCATGGTGAAGATAAGGCGTTGGGGGCCGGGGAAGCGAAAATCATGGAGGAGGTAGAGGGCGTGGGTGGTGTCCCGAACGTAGGTGGGGAGTTCTTGGACTAAGGGGGACAGGACCGTGTCGAGGTATGCAGAGATGAGTTCGGTAGGGCAGGAGCAGGCTGAGACAATGGGTCGGCCGGGGCAGTCGGGGTTTGTGGATTTTGGGCAGGAGGCAGAAACGGGCGGTGCGGGGTTGTGGGACTATGAGGTTGGAATAAAGTATATGTCTTATAATGTGTTTCTTCCCAGGCATCATCCGTCAGTTCTTTTAAAAAAAATTTGAAATCAGAGATAATTGGGTGGAAGTGAGAAATAAGAAAGGGATGATAACCTTATTGGGATTGTATTATAGACCCACTAATAGTCAGAGGGAAATTGAGAAACAAACTTATAAGGATATCTCAGCTATCTGTAAGAATAATATGGTAGTTATGGTAGGGGATTTTAACTTTCCAAACATTGACTGGGACTGCCATAGTGTTAAGGGTTTAGATGGAGAGGAATTTCTTAAATGTACACAAGAAAACTTTCTGATTCAGTATGTGGATGTACCTACTAGAGAAGGTGCAAAACTTGACCTACTCTTGGGAAATAAGGCAGGGCAGGTGACGGAGGTGTCAGTGGGGGAACACTTTGGGGCCAGCGACCATAATTCTATTAGATTTAAAATAATGATGGAAAAGGATAGAACAGACCTAAAAGTTCAAGTTCTAAATTGGATAAAGGCCAATTTTGACGGTATTAGGCAAGAACTTTCGAAAGCTGATTGGGGGCAGATGTTCGCAGGTAAAGGGACAGCTGGAAAATGGGAAGCCTTCAGAAATTAGATAACGACAATCCAGAGAAAGTATATTCCTGTCAGGATGAA
>NW_025182871.1:2283-2604 GCF_004010195.1 Chiloscyllium plagiosum | reverse complement strand
GACGTACAGACTCGAATCAGTCACCCCAGAGACAGGTTTTGAGCCGAATCAATGAGACAGGAGAGGCATGGCCGAGGAAAGAGAGGTTGAAACAATGAATTGCAGAAGGGGGGAATATGTGAGTGTGAGAGTGAAAAAAACACAGACAGGCAGAAGGAGGCGTTGTTTGGAGAGGTAGAGGAGTAGAGATAGATCGAGACAGTAAAGGCATTAATCTTTGGCCTGTGTTGCTAGTCATAACGTAAAATTGTCGCACAAAAATAGCGTTACTTTATGGAGCACAGTAATAAGTGTGTGGATGTGGGCTTGTGCCACATCTGA
>NW_025182871.1:0-2188 GCF_004010195.1 Chiloscyllium plagiosum | reverse complement strand
CTGTCAGTTTTATTTGTGAATACTATTTCAGGGAGTTGAAATGCCCATCGTTTTGGTGAATGCTCGCTTCAACCAGTGTGAGAATTAATAAAAAAACAAACTGTTCAGCGTGGGGTATAAACACACAACCGCCTCCCTCTGGGTAGACGCTTCGTTCAGTTGGTGACAGTTTAGTGTTTAGTTTTATATATTGATATTTTATTACATAATTTATGGACACCCAATTTTATGTTTCAGCAAGCATTGTTTCCCAGCAACAGCAAATATTTCCACTCACTGGACACAGTAAAAGTGATCTTTATTCAACAGAAGGGTCAGTAGTCTGACGGCTTTCTCCCAAAGAAACCGAAACATATAAATAGAAAGCAGGAATTTTCTGCATTGCTTCGTATGAGGTTCACTGAAGATGTTATCGAGTAAGTTAACGAAATGTCTGGAAAAGAGCCTTCCAGCTCAGCGAGCAAATCTACATCCAGAAAGGATTTCTCTATGTTAACGGTGAGACTGAATGTCACACTGTGTTGGTAAAATCCAATTGCAGACATTGTTTTGGTTCAGTCTTATATTTGTTAAATTTAATCGGTTGGGAGGACGTCGCTGTGTGAATCAGAGAGGGAAATTACAGTAGGGCGTGAAACACATCACAACTGACTTTTTCTTTACAATTTCACGACTTTATTCCCATCTCAGTGAAGAGAGGTTGCATCATTTAGATCATAGCAGACTAACGGAGAACAAAAGAATGGTATTAAGGCATTCACAGGCATATCACCTCCCCTGTGCACATCTCAGCTACTTACTGGAAGCACAGCAAATTGTATTTCTCGCGGAATTGCCACACAGGAGGAGACGGCTTTGATACACTGACCGCGGGGTGCACACCTTTAAGCTCCAAATGCGCCACTCCGCTCACCTGAGCTTAATAACTGCAAAGAAAGCTCTCAGTCATTCAGAGTAATACTTAGTTTTCCATCTTCATGTCGCATGTAACTTTGAGAATGTAGTCATAATTCCTTCATTGCTTTTGGGCAGAATATACGCATTGTCAAATGTCCCACATTCTGGAGTACCAAATGCGATTTCATTCAGAATCACAAAGTGTGTCACAGCGCAGAAGGAGGCTGTGCAGCCAACCTTGTATCTGCTGTCATATTATTGCTCTCTCCATGTAACTCTGAACATTGTTCCTTTTGAGGTTGACATTGAATTCCATTTTGCATCCTTGGAGTCTCACTCCTTGTCAATCTCAGACAGTGAGTTACGGACAGGCACCACTCCCTTTGCGAACACATTTTTCCTCGTGTCATTTATAATTATTTTCCTCGTGAATTTCCATTTCTGCCAAGTCGGTCTGGATCGTTTCTGGCATTGGAGAATTTTCACGTCATTATTTTCTCTGTCGAGAACATTCTTGACATAGAAAAGGTCAAGCAGATTAAAATAGTGGAGGGCTGGAGTACCACAGCTGTTCAGGCAACGTCGGGAGCAGGAATATCGACATTTCAGACATTAGCCCTTCATCAGGAATGGGGCGGGTGGGGGTGGAACGGGATTGAGAGACAAATTGGAAGGTGCGTGGGCCTCGAGTAAGAGTGAAGTTGGGACCAAGGAACTGGAAAGTCAATCAGTAGATACAGGTTGAGGGGAGACAGTGATAGGTCAGAGCAGATTGTAGAAACGATAGGTGGGGGAAGGAAGATGGACAGGTAGGTCAGTTCAAGAGGGCGGTGCCGATTTGGAGGTTTTGACCTGCGATGGGGGGAGGGGAGGGGAGATGAAGAAACTGGAAAAGTTAATGTTGATGCCGAGTTGTTGGATGGTCCCAAAGAGATGTTTGAGGTGGTCTTCCTCCACTCATCGTGCAACTTGTATTTGATGGTGGAGGAGGCCCACGACTTGCATGCCATGACAGAATGGGAGCGGAAGATGAAATAGTTGACTACAGTACGGTGGACTGCTTGCTGCGCGTTTCTCAGACATATCCTCTGCAAAGCTCTGCATAATAGCATCCTGTCTCCCCAAAGTCAAGGAGACCACGATGAGAACAACGGACACAATAGAACAGATGTTGGCATATGCAGTAAACTCTGCCGGATGTGGAAGGTACCTATGGGGCGATGCACAGAGATGAGGGAGGTGCTGAGTGTGCAGGCTTTTCCACCTCTTGCCGTGGTAATGGAAGCCCAGC
>NW_025182870.1:0-2603 GCF_004010195.1 Chiloscyllium plagiosum | reverse complement strand
CCTGTTATTAAGGTGGTATTATCACTGCTGGCCTGATGCTCGGTCAAGGGGCAGTGTGAACCCGTGACAATGATCACTGTTGCTGAACCTAATGGGGGCGCCCAGCAGTTGCTGAGCCCACCTTTCAATGCCACATCGTAATGGCTGAATTGAAATTCCGCCAGCGACCACAATGGGATTGGAAGAGGGGAGTCTTAGCATTAGCTTGTGCTTCATGGTTAACTCTTGTCTACTTTCAGCAGTGGCCTAGTCGGCTCTTTGGGATCGGTATGGTCAACACATATTGGCCTTGCCAAAGACACCCATGTCCCAACAAAGCGGAAAAGAAATGACCAGCCCACTGTCTCCTTTGTGAGTTTATGTTCGATTGGTTAGTGATTGTCAGCCATAGATATATAGGCATGTTATATAATATATTATATTTTATATAACGGCATATGGCACCATCTGCACAAAAATGGGAGCAGTTTCTGTACATCCACCGTCTGCATTCACAAACCAGGAGGAGGCCATTTGGACCATCCAATCCATGCTGGCTCTAAAGCTCCACATTAGGCCCTTGCCATTTATCATTTTAAAGACTCTATGATGGAGTGCTTGCGTTGTAGATCTCGGTTGCTTCCCCGATCTTATCCTTTCTGGGATTGTGGGGGTCTCTCATAACTGTTCTTCCACACCAATTTTACACGACCTGACCGCTCCCTGTGCTGTAATAGAACATAGACCATTACAGTCCAGTAAAGGCCCTTCGGCCCTCAATGTTGTGCTGATCAATCTGAAGCCCATTTAATCTACACTTTCCATTCTCGTCCATATGCCTATCCAATGGCCATTTAAATGCCCTTAAAGTTGGTGAGCCTACTACTGTTGCAGGCAGTGTGTTCCATGGCCCTACTACTCTCTGAGTAAAGAAACTACCTCTAACATCTGTCCTGTATCTACTACCCCTCAATTTAAAGCTATGTCCCCTTGTGCTAGCCATCACCATCCAAGGAAAATGGCTCTCACTGTCCACCCTATCTAACCCTCTGATTATCTTGTATGTTTCAATTAAGTCACCTCTCAACCTTCTTCTCTCTAATGAAAGCAGCCTCAAGTCTCTCAACCCTTACTGGTAAGACATTCCCTCCTTACCAGGCAATATCCCAGTAAATCCCCTCTGAACCATTTCCAATGCTTCCACATCCTTCCTATAATGTGGTGACCAGAGCTGTACGCAATACTCCAAATGTGGCCGCACCAGAGTTTTGTACAGCTGCAGCATGACCTCATGGCTCCGAAACTCAATCCCTCTACCAATAAAAGCGAACATACCGTATGCCTTCTTAACAACCCTATCAACCCGGGTGGCAACTTTGAGGGATCTATGGATATGGACCCCGAGATCTCTCTGCTCATCTACACTACCAAGACCCTTACTATATTAGCTCAGTACTCTGCATTCCGGTTACTCCTTCCAAAGTGAACCACCTCACACTTTTCCCAGCTCTGCACCCCCCCAAACAGCAGCAATGGAGTGCAGCACAGCGGTAATGTCACTGGGTTAGTAATGGTGAACGCCTCACCCCACCCATGCCAGAGTTTATGGGTTCGAATCCCAGATGGTGAAATCTGAATGCAATAGAATTCTGAGGCTTATAAAACCAGCTTAAACTACAATAGAATCCCCACAGTGTGGAAACAGGCCATTCGAGAATCTTCGTCAGGAATGCATTCAGCCCGTCGGGTCCACCCTGATGTGAGGCAACATTGACCCACACCTAAACCTACCCCCCCCTCCCCCTAGGTTTAAGGAAGGAAATCTGCCAACCTCACCTGGTCTGGCCTACACATGACCCACAGCTAATGTGATTGACTCTTAAATGCCCTCAGGGCAATTAGGGATAGACAGTGAATGCTGGCCTCGCAAGTATATCCTGGAAAACAAACGTTACGTAAGCCTCAGGGTGACCTGTAAACTGCACCCAACCCCTAACTGCAGGGCGGGAAATCCAGGAATTCTCTGCCAGGGAAGGGGAAAGCAGAAAATGCTGTAGCAATTCCCAGAAGGGTTGGAAAGACGCGAGAATCATTTGCAGCAGATAAGGCTGACTGTTGCTTCCTCATTTAGCATTCCTCGCTGCAGTGTGAGATCTAAATGCCTGGATCTTTGCTATGCTGTTCACGTTAGGTCCTGCATGGAAACACAGTCGGAATTAAGCAGGTAGTGTAACCTTTGTCGAAGGGAATCAAGCGTGAATAATTAGTGTGCTCTAACTGTTCTGGGAAAGAGGAGATTTTACAAAAGAAAAACATGGAAATTCTGCTCCAGCTCTCATACACGCTTGAAAGATTCTGCACATACTAAGGGGACGTGTCACTACTGTTTCAGCTGCATTTTACCAGTGTTTTGTACAAGGACCTAATGTAGCGACTAGGTAGAATTACAGCAGTGTCTTCAAAACATGCCTCACTGAAACGAATCTACTAAAGGATCTTCTATTTTAAAGCGAACGCTCCAGTCAATATTTATCCCTCAGTCAAGACCAGTTGGAGGATCCAGCAGGTTCAAAAGGCGTGGTGCTGGAAAAGCACAGCTGGTCAGGCAGCATCCGAGGAGCAGG
>NW_025182869.1:0-2603 GCF_004010195.1 Chiloscyllium plagiosum | reverse complement strand
CAATTTGTTTGTCATATACACATTAAAATATTGCCAGGCCAGTGTGAAGCTTAATCATTCTTGTTCAATAATGGAGATTTTTGTTTCTGGCGGATATTGATCTTTTTTCGACCAGTAGCCAATTGTCCTTCAATTTCAGCATCATCTTTCTGTATCAATACATCTCCGACGCCTATAACCCGAGCATCAAACACAATTTTCAAAGGGTTTCAAGTAGCTAAAGCTGTTGTGGTGATTAACCCTGCTTGCAAATTCTAAAATGCCTCCTGGAATTGTTCTGTCCACCACAATTCTGTGTTCGTCTTTAATAAATCCAGCAGTGGTGCCAATACGCTGCTGAAGTTTGGAACAATCTTCCGATAGAATCCACTCAGTTCCCAAAATCGATGCACCTCTTTCTTCGAGGATGGTCGTGGAAATTCCTCAAAGCCCTTCGTCTTTCTGTTCCATGGAGTTAACCGTCCATGTCTAATATAATGTCCCAAGAACATCACCTCTGCCTCCGCGAATTCTGTTTTGTTTAAGTTTATTACCAAGTTTGCTTCTTGCAATTGTTCAACATGTTCTGCCAACTGTAACATGTGAGCTTTCAATCACTTGCTAAAGATCACTACATCATACAGAAAAACTGCACAATGTGTTCATCTGGCCACAACTCTGTTCCTGAGTGCTAAATGTGGATACTGCATTATTCATTCACATGACATATTTGATGACGTTTTTGTCATATCCGGTATCTTTACCAGGTAGTTTAACTGACTCAGCAATTTTTTTTAAAATTGAGAGCGGCCACTAAACCTGGCTTTGAAGGGATTTCCTACCACTGGTGGCAATATTAATATGTCATCCCCACAGGATATCGTCAAAGTTTCAGAGTTTTTTTATCTGCTACCTGCTTCGCTCTATGCTGTTCCCTCTTCCAATGCTTTTTAGCTAACTCACCTACTCGGTCGAATGTCTCCCTCACCTCATATACATAATCCAAGTGTGAGATCGCCGACTTTATATTTAATTAATTTCAAAGAATCTCTCAATTCATATACGAATATTAACTCCGAGGAAGTAAACTGAGTTGATTTATTTGGGATATCTCCGATGGCAAATAATTTAATGGGACAACTTTATCCCAATTATTCGGGTGATCCTGACAGTACGCTGTTAACATGGCCATCAGCGTCTGATGCTAACTCTCCAAGGCTCCCTGGGATTCAGGATGGGAATATGTCATATGATTTGAAGTGCTGAATACAGAAGCTACCCATGACTTCCTGCGGTAACTTATGACAGTGGGATCTTGTTACTAAACTGTCTGGAAAAAGTTCTGGGTACTTCTTCTTTTAACTCACCAGTTCCCTCGGCTTCCTTTGCCTTCTCCACCACAAGGGGTGCCTTTCCCATCTTGGATCCTATCTACAAGAACAAACTGTATTCCTCGAATTGACACTCTGTCGCTCACTCTCACTGTTAATTCCCCAATCTTGATTTGGCGCTACAACCTGATGTCACACAAGGGAATGCTTAATTTCAGTCTCCATTCCACAGATTATCACGCTCTTGAATAACTTGTCAGAAAAATTGAAAATTCTTCCATCTCTTACTATTAGAGGCCGAGAGAAAGTGAGGACAGCAGATGCTGGATATCAGAGTTGAAAAGAGTGGGGCTGGAAAAACACAGTTGGTCAGACAGCATCCGAGAGGTAGGAGAGTTGACGTTTCAGGCATAAATCCTTCATCAGGAAAGTGGGGGGTAAGGGAGGGGCAAGGTGGCTGAGAAATAAGTAGGAGGGTGGGGCTGGAGCTGGATAGGCGGGAGCTTGGAAGGCGATAAGTAGATGCAGGTGGGGTGTGATGGTGATAGGTCGGAGAGGAGGGTGAAGTTGGTAGGTGGTAGGACAGCTGGAACCCTCAAACTATACAGCATCAACAGTTCACTAATTTCCAAATCTCCCCTCCCCAAACCTCATCACAGATCCGACCGTTCAACTTAACACCGCCCTCTTGAATTGTCTTAATTGCCCATCTTTCTTCCCACCTATTCACTCCACCCACCCCTCCGACATATCACTCTCACTCCCAACTACATCTTCCTATCGCCCTCTCAGTGACCCTCCAGCCCAGCTAGCTCCTATCCTCCTATTTATCTTTCAGCCCCCTTTTCCCCCGCCACATTCCAGATGATGGATTTATACCTGATATTTCGACTGTCCTGTTCTTAGGATGCTTCCTGATCTATTTTGCTTTTCTGGAAACTCACTTCTCAACTATTAGAGACTGAGCAGATCCCGTATCTCACAAAATTATAATTTATTGTCCTCCCCCACCCAACCTGCCAACTTCTGAGTAAACTTTATCCACAGAGGTGAATTCTTTATAGAGACCAGGCGCTCCCTCTATACCTGGGCTGTGTTCTCTCCGGAAGCTCCTTGAAAAATTGGGGTCTTCTTTACCAGGTTCACTAATGCCACTGGCTTAACCTTTTTTACCGCATCTTTTCTCAAAGTGACTTCCTTCAACGCCCAGCACGGTGTGTCCCAGCTTACTGCAGTGAAAGCACCTTTTCCCAGTGCCCATCTTAAACCATCGGCACTGTAATTTTATGTGTT
>NW_025182868.1:0-2603 GCF_004010195.1 Chiloscyllium plagiosum | reverse complement strand
TGTACTGCGCTGTATTCTTCTATGTTCTATTAAAGTCACCCCTCAGCCTCCGACGCTCCAGGGAAAACAGCCCCAGCCTGTTCAACCTCCTCCTGTAGCTCAAATCCTCCAACTCTGGCAACCTCCTTGTAAATCTTTTCTGAACCCTTTCAAGCTTCACAACGTCTATCCAATCGGTAGGAGACGAGAATTGCACGCAATATTCCAACAATTGCCTTACCAATGTCCTGTCCAGAAGCAACATTACCTCCCTATTCCAGTCCTCAATACTCTGACCAATAAAGGAAAGCATACCAAATGTCTTCTTCACTATCCTATCTACCTGCGACTCCACTTTCAAAGAGCTATGAACCTGCACTTCAAGGTCTCTTTGTTCAGCAACACACCCGATGACCTTACCATTAAGTGCATAAGTCTGAGCTTGACTGATCTTTGCTGGACAGGTCAGTCAATGTGTATTGGGAACACACAGGAGACGGATACACAGACACACTCAGATCAGCCATGAGCATTCTGAATGGTAAAGCCAAATGACCAACTGCTGCCCCGACGCCATGCGTTGTTCCTCAATTCAGCCCGCAAGGCTGTTACAGAGAGATACTGCTGCCCCTACCACGTGTACAGGAGCAGACATGTAACCAATTCATTGAGTTGTGTAAATCCAATAATAGGATCATTGTATTCAGGCATTTTAATTCCAAACATTCATAAGTGAATGTTTTTTAAGAGGGGAAACATGCCTTGATATTTATTCGAGAGAACTGCTTATATCAATACGTAGCAGGTACAAAAATGGGTGCCAGAAGAGCAGTGAACGTGTAGGGCTAAACCCAAGCAAGTTAGTAGAAGAACAAAACGGGGGTTAACAAAAGCATTAGCGGGCAGTAGGTTCAATAATCCAAAGACATTTTATCGGTTTATTAAGGGCAAGAGGTTAACAAGAGAAACAATAGGGAGTATTAGGGCCCGAGGACGCAGTCTGTGCACAGAGCCAGAGAATATGTTAAACACGTATTACATATCGGTCTTCACTTTGGAGAAAGAGTTCCTGGATTCACTGTCAGTCCCTAAAAGAGTGCTTTGAGCAAATTGACATACAAGCTGAGGAAGAATTGGAAGTTTATGCAGGATAAAAAGTGGGAAAATCCCTAGATCCGGATGAACTGTACCCTAGGCTGATGTGGAAGATGAGGGAAGAGATTGCAGGCTCCTAAACTTTGCGTTTTTGATTTTGCATCTGGCCACAGAGGTGGTGTGATCGAATAGGACAGCATTTAATGTAGGTTCAACTTTCCCACAGTGCTAGAAAAAAAAAGTCATGGGTTTAAAGAACACCAAGTCTCACATCAGTGGCAGCGAAACAACTGTAGAAAATTTTGAAGGCTGTTGAGGCTGGATAACTAAATATCTTCAAGGCCGAGATGGTCAGATTTTTAAACAAGGGTTACAGGGAAAATGCAGGAAAGTGGAATGGAGGGTTATCAGAATATACACGCTAATTAAAAGGTAAAGCAGAATGAGTGAGCGGATCGGCATATGTCCAATGGTAAATGTTTTTTTTTCCCAATAGCCTGTATTGAATGGAATTTCAAGCTCTCTCGCTGGGGAGTGAGACACAGTTTGAAATGCAATCAAGAGATTCAAGGTATTCATAAACGCAGTACTATTAGACAGAAAATACCAGAGGACTGCAACAATCCGAATTGGATGTTGGGGGAGTATTTGCATCAGCGCAGTCACCACAACCAGAAGGAAGACCTCAGTAAGGCACCTTCCAAGGTCAAGCAGTGACCTGCTCTGACGAAAAGGTCATTATGTGTGTGGTGTGAAGGAGTGCTAAAGGCCCAATCACTACACCACTGTAGAGACTCCCTCTAAAACTCGCCATAACTAAATGTGGTATGGTCCATAGACATGCTGTCAGGAGCAGAGTTGGTCGTCGTACTTTGATTTGAGCAGTTTCAGTGAGCAGCAGCTCAGCAAAAGGTGCAGATGCGTTCAGGTAAACTCCTATTAACTCTAGTCTTACAGCAGTCGAGATGGCAGTTAGGGCAGTCGCATGTTCCTCCTGCAGGATGTCGGAGTTCAGGGAGATTTCATTTTTTTGATGAGTACACGTGTGTGGGAAGTGCACCCAGCTGCAGCTCCTGGGAAGCCGCGTTCAGGAGCTGGAGCTGGATGCACTCCCGATCATCCGAGATACTGAGAACGACATAGAAAATGTTGGAGATGTTACAGAGAGGTGAATGCAAGTCTGGAGATGTCACAGGGATAGGAAAGCCAGGCCTGAGGTGTTACAGAGAGAGGAAAGCAAGGCTGGAGATGTTAGAGAGGGGAACAAAAGTCTGCAGATGTTACAGAAATAGGAAAGCAAGGCTGGAGATGTTACACAGAGAGGTATGTAAATCTGGAGATGTTACAGAGAGAGGAAAGCAAGGCTGGAGATGTTAGAGAGACGGGAAAGCAAGGCTGGAGATGTTACAGAGATGGGAAAGCAAGGTTGGAGATGTTACAGAGTGAGGAATGCAAGTCTGGAGATGTTGCAGAGTTGGGAAAGCAAGGCTGGAGATGTCACAGAGATGGGAAAGCAAGGCTGGAGATGT
>NW_025182867.1:0-2603 GCF_004010195.1 Chiloscyllium plagiosum | reverse complement strand
ATCTGCCCAAAAACTACACCAACATGTGATTGTTCTGTTCGAGTTCCACACTGTCCTCCATAGACTTTACAATTCGTTCAAGATTGGTGCCATCTACAAACGTTGAGATTGTCGCTGCATCACAGTCCCCATGAAAGAACTGAAATCCTGCTACACTCACTAGTATGAGCTAGTGAAATACTGCTATACTGACAGAGCATATTGCAGCACTGATGAAAGAACTCGAGGACCTTAGGCTCACCTGAGAGAACGAGATCTTTCTGGACAAGACCTTCAGCGAGGTTATTACACCGACCATACCAGAAGAGAGCAGAAGAGAGCAGACGATGAGGAAGGCAGAGAGGAGACAGGTGCAAGAGACCCCGGGGGAAGTACCTGTCAGGAACAAGTTGAAGCTTTTGGAAACAGTCGAGACAGATGACACTGCCAGTTCGCAAGGCGGCCAGGTCTGTCAATCAAACGTTGGCGTGGAGGCAGAGCGGAAGAGTCGGACATCGCACAGAGCCTGATAATAGGGGACTCCATAGTCAGAGGAACTGACCGGGGTTTTTGTAGCAGCAGGCGGGACTAAAGGATGGTGTGTTGCCTTCCTGGTGCCAGGGTTAAAGACATCACAGACAGAGTACAGGAAATCCTCAAGGACGAAGGTGAAGAGCCAGAGGTGGTGGTACATGTCGGCACAAATAATATCGGGAAGAAGAGGAGGAATATACTACAGCGGGACTTCGGAGAACTAGGAAGAAAAGCAGGACATCCAAGGTGGTTATCTCCGGTTTGCTTCCAGTTCCTCAGGCTGCTGAGACCCGAAACAGACAGATAATGGACTTGAACGTGTGGTTGGGGAACTGGTGCAGGAAGCAAGGATTTAAATTCTTGGATCACTGGGGTATGTTTTGTGGTAAGCATAGATTAGAGAGACGGTTTGTACCTGAATAGGTTAGGGACCAGCATTCTGGCACGCAGGTTCGCTACTGCAACACGGCTACGTTTAAACTAAGTAGGGGCGGGGGCATGGAGGGAGGGGACGAACTGGATGTTTAAGAAATAAAATGAAGGTAAAGTTAGAACAAGCGAAGTCAAGAAAGACAACTGTATCAATGAGGCAAAAAACTCAAAAAGGGATCATGCTGTAAGGTTGAGTGGAATAAGGGTTGATGGGAAGGGTGAGAGCAGTAACAAGTTAAAAATACTATACATGAATGCATGAAGCAGTAGAAATAAGATGGATGAGCTTGAGGCTCTTTTGGAAATTGGCAGATATGATATTGTGGGGATAACTGAGACATGGCTTCAAGTGGACAGGGCCTGGGAAATGAATATTCAAGGCTACACGTGCTATCGTAAGGACAGACTGACGGGCAGAGGGGGTGGGGTGGAACTGTTGGTAAGCGATGATATTCAGTCCCTTGCGCGGGGGGACCTAGAATCAGGGATTGTAGAGTCAGTGTGGATAGAGCTGAGAAATTCTAAGCGTAAAAAGTCCCTCTTGGGAGTTATCTACAGGCCCCCAAACAGTAGTCTGGATGTCGGATGTAAGTTGAATCAGGAGCTGAAATTGGCCTGTCGCAAAGATGTTACGGCAGTTGTTATGGGGGATTTCAACATGCAGGTAGACTGGGAGAATGATGATGGTATTGGACCTCAAGAAAGAGACTTTGTGGTGTGTCTCAGAGATGGATTCTTAGAGAAGCTGGTGCTGGAGCCTACCAGGGAGAAGGCAATTCTGGATCTGGTATTGTGCAACAAACCAGAATTGATCAGGGACCTCGAAGTGAAGGAGCCATTGGGAAGTAGTGACCATAATACAATAAGCTTCAATCTGCAATTTGAGAGGGAGAGGGTACAGTCGGAAGTGACAATATTTCTGTTGAATAAAGGGAACAATGGAGCTATGAGGAGGAGCTGGCCAAAGTTCAATGGTGCAATACCTTAGCAGGGATGTCAGTAGACAATAGACAATAGGTGCAGGAGTAGGCCATTCAGCGCTTCGAGCCTGCACCGCCATTCAATATAATCATGGCTGATCATTCCTAATCAGTATCCTGTACCTGCTTTATCTCCATAACCATTGATTCCACTATCTTTGAGAGCTCTATCCAACTCCTTCTTAAATGAATCCAGAGAGTGGGCCTCCACTGCCCCCTGTGGCAGAGCATTCCACACAGCCACCACTCCCTGGGTGAAGAAGTTTCTCCTGGGTGAAGAAGTCTGTCCTAAATGGTCTACCCCGTATTTTTAAGCTGTGTCCTCTTGTTCGGCACTCACCCATCAGTGGAAATATGTTTCCTACTGCCAGAGTGTCCAATCCTTTCATAATCTTATACGTCTCAATCAGATCCCCTCTCAATCTTCGAAACTCAAGGGTATACAAGCCCAGTCGCTTCAGTCTTTCAGTGTAAGGTAATCCTGCCATTACAGGAATTGACCTCGTGAACCTACGCTGCACTCCCTCAATAGCCAGAATGTCTTTTCTCAAATTTGAAGACCGGAACTGCACACAGTACTCCAGGTGTGGTCTCACCAGGGCCCTGTACAGCTGCAGAAGCACCTCTTTGCTTCGATACTCAAAGCCTCTTGTTATGAAGGAGGAGAAAGTGAGGTCT
>NW_025182866.1:0-2603 GCF_004010195.1 Chiloscyllium plagiosum | reverse complement strand
TGGCGGGACACCGAGCCAATCAGAGTGAAAAAAGGCAGCGCCGAGGTGTTTATGGAGCATGCACAGTGCGGGTGACTGAGCTGGTGGAGTTGAAAAGTGAGAGACAGAGCTGGAGGGAGGGACTGGATGGGTTTAGGAACAACCTGCTGGGAAGTGTTTGTATTCGAGTTCGTACTGAACTCTGGGAAATTCTTTTACACGAGGTTAGAGTGGAAGAATTTCCTCACAGCAATCTCAAACCAAGAAGAACGTTTGTCTCTCCTGCACTGAGAAGGAGAGGCTTCGGAACGGCTGGTTCTTGAAGGTCAGTGAGCTGCAATTCTCTCTCTCTCTCCCTCTCTCTAAAGAAACAAAAATATGTATCTACGGGAGGACAGTGTGTGTCTGAGAGCGGAGTTTATAGGTGATGCTTCTTCATACACTCTGATCTTAATCTTCTTGAAGTGAGGATCTGTCAGTTATTCCTGTGATGGAGATGGAGGAAATTGTCTGTAAGTACCCCACTGCACTCACTTTCTCTACTCTCATTGAGGGATGAGTCTTATGAAGGGCCAGAACACGCCCTTCCCCGAAGGGCATTTGTCAGCTAGTTGAGTTTTTCATGACAGTGAGTTACTTTCACACAAATTGCTGGATTCAAAGAACTCCGTGGTGACCCATGGTTAGCACTGCTGTCTCTCAGCTCTGGCGACCTGGATTTGATTCCAGACTCGGGTGACTGCATGGAGATTGTCCTTTCTTCATATGTCTGTGTGGTTTCCTCTCGGTGCTCCTGTTTCCTCCCACAATTCAACGAAATAAGGGTTAGGTAGGTTGGCCATGCAAAATTGCCCATAATGTGCAGGCTGGGTGGGTAAGCCATGGGGAATGCAGGGATATGGGGTGGGTCTGTGTGGGATGCTCCTCAGAGGATGGGTGTGGATTCAAACGGTCTTCTTCCACACTATAAGGTTTTTATGATTCTTAACTGCTTTTAGTACCTTAAACAGTTCGATTGCTCAATCTCTAATTTTTCCTGATTTAAGTTTGTTTTACAGAGAATCATAGAGACTCATTTATCGGCAAGAATTCCAAGCAAATATCTTATCAGGATCTTAGAATGAGTCAATTCATCAGGATTTGAAAACCATTCGATTGTCAATGTTTGTCTGTGGGAAAGGTTTGCAAACATTAGTGTACCCAGTGACAAATGGACAAGTCCTGCACCAGTTCCACAGATTGAATACCATCCCACCATTCACAGCAGGGAGAGATTGTCTCGCCACAGTGGCTCAATCCCAGCCTCAGGCGNNATTCTATAAGTCTATTAACCCCGTCCTGTGTCTGGGTGAGGAATCAGCTGATCATCCAATATGGAGAGACATGATCTACACCACAGAAACCATGGAAATGTGCAAACTGTGGGAAGGGATACAAATGTCTATCCATGCTGGAAATTCATTGATACAGTCACACTGCAGATAAGTCATTCATCTACTGTTTGTGGGAAGGGATTCAATCAATCACCTGTCCTTGAGAAACAAGAATGCACTCAGTGGGGAGAGGCCATTCATCTGCCCAGAGTGTGGGAAGAGATTCAGTGACTCATCCTACCTGACGCACCAGTGAGGTCACACTGGGGAGAGGCCATTCCCCCTGCTCTGAGTGTAACAAGGCATTCTCAAATGCTCACATTGAGAGAAAAGCTTTAAACACAGACATGAAATGCTGATACATGAGTACCTTCACTCTAGGGAGAGGACATTCCCCTCTCTGTGTGTTAGAAACGATTTGTCCATTCAAAAAAATCTTCTGAAACCACAACGAATACACACTGGTAAGAAGCTGTTACCTTGCTGCTTTTCTGGGAAAGGATGTACTCAGTCATCCCATCTTCTGAGTTCACATCTGACTCAGGCAGCTGTGTGCTGCTGTTCTCAATAAACTTCTGATGGATCTCCCCCAGGAAACAGATGCAGTGGAACAGGGAAATGTGGCACTTGTGAGGTCACATGAGTAGGCCAGCAGAATGCGGCATTGTGTTACTGTACTTCTCAGAGAGAGGGAAAGTCTGACTTTGAAAGAATGAATTATAAACGTGATGAATCAAAGTTTGCCCCATTGCAGGCAGAACTGGGCACACACCAACACTCACAGGCACAAAATCAGATTCACAGACAGCTATAAAGAAACTTTCAGACACACGCATCCGGGACAATGTGTGCCATTGCAGATAGTTTGTCATTCATACACAGACAGACACACTCAAACTTCCCTCCGACATAATCTGTGTCCCATTGCTTGCAGAGATAGTCATATCAACACAGAAAGACAGACATTAACACAGAGATGGAAGCGCAACACAGTCAGAGTGAGACACAGAATCACTGACTGTTACAAACATGTCCAGAGATATACTCAGACAATGTTGTGTTCAGCTGTGTGAAAATCCTTGTTTCCTTGTAAAATTAATTTGTGTCCTTTGGGTGCAGAAGCCTGTGTTTTGTTGTCTAAATGAAAGTGTGTTGTGGCTGCTGCTGGTTTGAAACTGCAACTTTGTCTCTGTGTGGATTTTAAGTCTGTAATCTGTCTGTAAGGTGAGGAGGTGGAGGAAGGAGGAGAGG
>NW_025182865.1:1430-2603 GCF_004010195.1 Chiloscyllium plagiosum | reverse complement strand
AACGGCAGGAAGACAGGTGCTGACATCACACATATACAGAATCGCAGCAAGTCAGGCGTTGACATCACATATGCAAAGAATGGCAGGAAGACTGGTACTGACATCACACGTGCACAAAACGGCAGGAAGACAGGTGCTGACATCAGACATGCACAGAACGGCAGGAAGACTGGTGCTGACATCACACATGCACAGAACGGCAGGAAGACAGCTGCTGACATCACACATGTGCAGAATCGCAGGAAGACAGGCATTGACATCACATATTCATAGAACGGCAGGAAGACAGTTGCTGACATCACACATGCACAGAACGACAGGAAGACTGGTTCTGACATCACACATGCACAGAACGGCAGGAAGACTTGTGCTGACATCACACATGCACAGAATGGCAGGATGACTGGTGCTGATATCGCACATGCACAGAACGGCAGGAAGACTGGTGCTGACATCACACATGCACAGAATCGCAGGCAGACAGGCGTTGACATCACACATGCACAGAACGGCAGGAAGACTAACGCTGACATCATACATGCACAGAATCGCAGGAAGACAGCTGCTGACATCACACATGTACAGAATCACAGGAAGACAGGCATTGACATCACATATGCACAGAACGGCAGGGAGACAGCTGCTGACATCACGCATGTACAGAATCGCAGGAAGACACCTGCTGACAGCACACATGCTCAGAACGGCAGGAACACAGGTGCTGACATCACATATGCACAGAATGGGAGGAAGACTGGTGCTGACATCACGCATGCACAAAACTGCAGGAAGACAGCTGGCGACATCACACATGCAGAAAATGGCAGAAAGACTGACGCTGACATCGCACATGCACAGAACGGTAGAAAGACTGGTTCTGCCATCATACATATGCAGAACGGCACAAAAACTGACTCTGACATCACACATGCACAGAACGGCAAGACGACTGACGCTCACATCACACATGCACAGAACGGCAGGAAGACAGGTGCTGACTTCACACATGCAAAGAACGGCAGAAAGACTGGTGCTGACATCAGACATGCACAGAACGGCAGGAAGACGGGTGCTGACATCACACATGCACAAAACGGCAGGAAGACTGGTGCTGACATCACACATGCACAAAACGGCAGGAAGACTGGTGCTGACATCACACATGCACAAAAC
>NW_025182865.1:0-1027 GCF_004010195.1 Chiloscyllium plagiosum | reverse complement strand
AACGGCAGGAAGTCTGGTGCTGACATCACACATGCACAGAACGGCAGGAAGACAGGTGCTGACATCGCACATGCACAGAACGGCAGGAAGACAGCTGCTGATATCACACATGCACTGAACGGCAGGAAGATTTGTGCTGACATCACACATGCACAGAACGGCAAGAAGACTGGTGCTGATATCGCACATGCACAGACCAGCAGGAAGACACGTGCTGACATCACACATGCACAGAATGGCAGGAAGACATCTGCTGACATCACACATTTACAGAATCGCAGGAAGACAGGCGTTGACATCACATATGCACAGAATGGCAGGAGGACAGGTGCTGACATCACACGTGCACAAAACTGCAGGAAGACAGGTGCTGATACCACACAGGTACAGAACGGCAGGAAGACAGGGGCCGACGTCACACATGCACAGATGGCAGGAAGACTGGTGCTGACATCACACATGCACAGAACGGCAGGAAGACTGGTGCTGATGTCGCACATGCACAGAATCGCAGGAAGACAGATGCTGACATCACACATGCACAAAACAGTAGGAAGACAGCTGCTGACATCACACATGCACAGAACAGCAGGAAGACAGGTGCTGACATTACACATGCACAGAACAGCAGGAAGACAGGTTCTGACATCACACATGCACAAAACGGCAGGAAGACAGATGCTGACATCAAACATGCACAGAACGGCAGGAAGACAGGGTCTGACATCTCAAATGCACAGAACTGCAGGAAGACTGGTGCTGACATCACACATGCACAGAACGGCAGGAAGACAGGTGCTGACATCACACATGCACAGAACGGCAGGAAGACAGGTGCTGACATCACACATGCACAGAACGGCAGGAAGACAGGTGCTGACATCACACATGCACAGAACGGCAGGAAGACAGGTGCTGACATCACACATGCACAGAACGGCAGGAAGACTGATGCTGACATCACATATGCACAGAACGGCAGGAAGACAGGTGCTGATGTGCAAGATAGGGGACTCTGCGACCCCCC
>NW_025182864.1:2295-2603 GCF_004010195.1 Chiloscyllium plagiosum | reverse complement strand
TGCTGATATTTCCGTCTATGATTCCCTGGGTTTAATAGTATGTAGTTGACAGTGGCCCCAGGCGTTCTGCACTTGTTTCAGAGATCTGGAAAGATATGTTTAGGAGACTCTGAGGTGGCATTAGGATTAGGTTAGATTACATTACAGTATGGAAACAGGCCCTTCGGCCCAACAAGTCCACACCGACCCGCCGAAGCGCAACCCACCCATACCCCTATACCTAACACTACGTACAATTTAGCATGGCCAATTCGCTAAACCGGAGCACCCGGTGGAAACCCACGCAGACACGGGGAGAACGTGCAAAC
>NW_025182864.1:0-1144 GCF_004010195.1 Chiloscyllium plagiosum | reverse complement strand
GTTGCTGGTTTAACTCTGAGACCAGTGCAGAACTTTACCAGTTTATTGTAGGCCTGATACATTATAGTTAAGTTTCACCTCTGCCAGCTGGTACAACATGGAAATTTGAGTATTGATGAAAATAAAGTTTTTTTTATTTAAGTCTTTAATATTGTAATTAGCAGGACACTCTCAAGAATTCCAATGGAAAGGGAGAAAACATTTAATCTGTCTGGGTAATGAGTGCTGATTGATAAAGGCATGGAGAGTGGACCAGGTGATGATTGGCAGTTAACTGCCAATGCTTGTTGTGATTCGACTAAATTGGTGATGGCCATTCTCAGCCTCATTTGGCATGACAATACCTTGAGCACTTCGACAACCTGCCAATTGAAAACATAACAAAGTTCAGTTGTCAACGTCCATCACCATCTGACCAGGCCATTTTTCCATTGGGAACATCTCGATCAATCATTGTGCACTTTCCAAAGCATCAGAACTCTTTTCTTGTTCAGTATAAAATGTTGTTTCCCTTTATGTCAAAATATTTCTGTATTTGCAAACAATTGTTTGAATTTGGTAACCTTTTGTTATTGGAGTATCCAACATCCAGCTGATATGATTAAAATGGAATCTAGTTTTCGAATTTGAAACGATTTAACCCCCTGTCAAGCACACTTTGTACATGAAGATCCTCTTTGAATATTGTATCAGTCTGGCTGTTGAAAGACAGTTTTTGAAAGTTGTTTACTTTGGTCAATTTCTATTTAATGAATTGCTGAAATGGTGTAAAATGCATTCTATTGCATTTACAAAACTAAGATATCATGTGAAATCATTAGATGTGCACAGTGCAAATAAAAATCCCATTTACTGCTGGCCTGGACAAGACTGGTAAACTTAAACTTGTGCTCATAGAGAAAGGACTGAGATCTTAACAGGCTCATTATCATCTAATGTATTGAGTTTAAACTTATGTAGATCTCTAAATTCTTCAAAGCCTTGATCCACGCTGTCTCTTGTACCCCTTATATACACAATCTGTTCTTTGGTTCTCTGATTGCTTTATATCTTTTTGTCCATGAGTTTGGCCAAGCCCCCTTAATTAGCTGTACTTTACTGATAAACTTTCTCAGATGCCATCTGGTACTGATTCCCTCTTTGA
>NW_025182863.1:0-2603 GCF_004010195.1 Chiloscyllium plagiosum | reverse complement strand
ATATCATCTTTACAGAGCCTGAGTGTGATTCTGTTGCTTTTCTCTTTCACTCACAGATTGTCTACTTCCAATGGCCAGCTTCATTTCCCTTCTAAATGAGGTTGATTCCAGATTCCCAATCCTCTGACAGGTCTGATTAAATATTCTCCAACAACAGTCGTATATCTCTCCAGCTGGGTAGCAATCCCCATCCAATTAAAACAAAGCAATCACAATATATTCAGGTCGCCCCAGCCTGAGAAATATTTCCAATGGCAGAGATGCCCAAAGCCCTTCCTCATGGACGCAGTGTTTCCAGCCACACCTTCTTCGGCCCAATGAGCACTCGGAGTCACCCATGGACCAGCTTTTCAATTTCTTGCCCGATTGGTAATCCGCATTTTCAGAAACTCATTGCTTTTTTTTCCTGGTAATGATTGTCATGAGGTCGGGTAGCTGGATTATACTGGATATAAAATCCCTGACTGGGGCCATTAGTCTCTGACAGTTAGGGAGACCAGGCTGATTCTGAAGAGTAAAGGTCAGGGATACTGAGATGCTGAGTACCTGACTCAGTGACAGGCTTCCGTCAAAGGCTCTTTCTTTGTAAATAAAGAGTAATTAATGGTAGGATGCAAGATTCTGAAGGATTGGCGCCAATGTGGACGAGGACCTCCTCATTTTCCACACTTTCCCTCTCCCTGCCCCACTCACAGTCCACCCCACCCCAAAAATGTGCTGAAGGTGTGAGGTGATATTCTCGACCCTCGGCACTTTTGAGACAATATACCATCCTGGACTCTGTCAAGTCAGGACGGATGATTCTGAAAGAGTCAATGAACTTAGCTTTCAACACTGCGGCAACTTGATGTTCGCACGGCACCAAACTGACTTTACACGTGGGGAAAAAACGAAAAATGCCATCCAGGTTTTGCGTCCATGTCTATTGGAGTGCAGCATCGATTGACCAGAATGATAACTGAACTAAAAGGGATGAATATGAGGGACCGAAATGACGCAAACCCAGGATGTAATTCCTCAAATTTGAAAGGGTCTGAGAGGAGTAAAGGTTTCGAGGGAATAATAGAAACTACAGGCACTGAATGGAACGGAAGGATTCCTGTTGCCTCTTGATTTACGACTGGGGTAAGCATCGAAAAGTTATTGGTGGCCTGAAATCTTTCAAGATTGAAATGGTTGAAGAATTCTTCACATTTCTCGACATTATATTGCACAGACTAAAATTTCTGCATCCTTGAGTGTGCAAATGCCTCCCTAGCCTCATACCTACATCTTGCTTGAAACAGTTCCAATCCACCATCAGTCAGATGTTTGAAGTTTCGTCTCTATACATGCTCAGTACACTGCAGGGAAGGGAGAATGACTCAGGCTCATGTGCTTCTGCACAGGTCAGGTGTGTCTCAGAGTCAGCTCTGCAAAATGTCCAGGACATTCGTATCCCAGTAGAAGGATTTTTATTGATTGGATTTTGAATAGCCATTGAGGGCAATTTTCAGTGATTATTTTATTGATTTCAATTATTGCCTGCACTGGAGAAGTTATATTTGATTCAGACGCTGTATCGGTGGAGGCGGAGGAATTCGATCACGATGTTTGATTAATTAAAACATACAATGTGTAGTCTCCATTAACCAACTATCATCCTTTGACAGAGCAGCCGCTGATAACCAGGGAAGCCACATCCCAGTGTTGAGGAGAACACTTCTCAAAAAGAGACACTCAACAACCGGAAAGGCAAGGGAAGAATGACATTGAAGTCAAATGAGATTTCAGAGATGGTGTTGGGGTGTCAATGCTGGTGAACAGGTTGGCACATTCGCTCAACGCTTATCTCTGCTGCCTCACAGGGACAGTGGGTGGGTCTGGGTCGGATAGTCTTTGCAGGGTCGGTGTGGACTCGATGGGCCAATTGGCCCACTTACACATTGTAAGGATTATCTGATTTTCTTCAATATGCATTTTCCAATGTTTGCCATCGTTCAAATGAGATTTGCATCATCCAAAAACATCAGTTGAAAAAATGCTCTGTGACAACTGAGAGTTAACTCACCGCTGTCACCTGTTTGTTCAGTTTTGTAAATAAATTAATTGAACCATATTGTAATGCAACAGCCCCCCAGACGATGCCAGCAGAAATAAATGAAAGGCTTTGAGATTATATCACCCCGGCATTGAGTAAAGAGAACTTGACATCACAAAGTGATTGAGGAAGAAAATGAACTTTTCAATTTATGTTGTGTGGAATATATTTGTTACGACCCTTCCGTTTGTCACAATTCCTGGTAAGTGCCTTGCACCTATAAGTTTGTGTGAATATGTCCAAGGATTCTCTGCGGGTTTCCTCAGCCACTGACAATGATACCTGGCCATATTGTGCCCAAACGTCACACAGTGGCAGACAATCAGTAATTAATTCTCAGATTACAGGGACTCCGTGAAATCCACATCATCGCAGATTCCGCAGGAATTGCTTGGAAAATTATTCCTCTCTGCTGGGAACCATCCAGAAATCCCCATTTCAATCGAAGACAATAATGATTTTCGGTGGATTTAATAAAATGAATCAGTTCGTAAAAATGGAGGCCGTGGTATTTTTATGATTT
>NW_025182862.1:0-2603 GCF_004010195.1 Chiloscyllium plagiosum | reverse complement strand
AGAGACAGAGACAGAGACAGAGACAGACAGAGAGAGGGACAGAGAGAGAGAGGGGGACAGAGAGAGAGACAGACAGAAGAGGAGACAATACAAACATACACAAAGCCAACACCCAAATTCACTATAAATTCACCATAACACTTATGAGTCACACTCAAACTTCTCTCTACCGCGTTTTGGCTTATTTTTAAAAGGTTACAGCTTCAGACAGAGCAACTCAATAAAAACAATAAAAATATGGACCAGCTCAGGAGGTATAAGATGGAGAACTTAATATGTAACATAAAGCAACATCTTTACTTCTTGGTAACTTCCTTAGACTTAGTAGTGGTTGATACAATTGAGTGATAGTTAAGAATCATCTGCATTGCTCTGGAATCATCTGGAAGGCAGACCATGTAAGGATGAGTGAAACAGGCAGGCTTCCACAACAACGGACATTGGTAACATGACTGACATTAAGGCAGCTTTTAATTCCAAGTATTTTAATTGAATTCAATTTTTTGACCTATCACGATGTCATTTGAATCTGTGTCACTGAATCGTTAGCCAGAGGTTCTGGATTATTGGTTCAGTGAAATTACCACCACACCACTGCCCCCAGAGTCAAAATCCTGGAACCCCTTCCTGACAACTCCATGGGTGTCTCACCACTGACTGCAGCGGTTCAAGAAGGTAGTTCACCAGTTGGAACTGTCAAGTTCAGATGATAATGCACTATGTATGGAAATTACAAGAAAATGCATGGCTTAGAAAAGGTGGACACTGGGAAATTGTTTGCGTCAGGCGGAGATATTAGGACTCATGGGCACAGCCTTAGAATTAGAGAGGGGCCATTTAGAATGGAAATGAGAAGACATTCCTTCAATGACAGAGTGGTGGGCCTGTGGAATTCATTGCCACAGAGCACAGTGGAGGCCGGGATGTTAAATGTCTTCAAGGCAGAGATTGATAAATTCTTAATCTCGCAAGGAATTAAGGGCTACGGGAAGCGTGCGGGTAAATGGCGTTGAAATGCCCATCAGCCATGATTAAATGACGGAGTGGACCAAATGGCCTTACTTCCACTATTTCTTATGGTCTTATGGATTCTTGCAAATGCTAAGTGTATTGCTGGACTGCAAAACTAAGTAAGGGTAGATTCTTTGGAGGTGTTAGCAGACAAAAAGTTGATCAATAATATCAACAGCTTCACAGAACAAATAGAAAAAGGGAGGTATTACACACACAGCTGCACAGTGCATCATTACTGAGTTCATTTCGAGCTGTTTTGGTGCAGTGGCAGGAGTGATTATACAAATCTGAGAGGTGGTGACTCAGTCTGGATTCTGCAAAGGAGGGTGGAATTGAGATAGCAGTTATGAAGGACAAGAAGAATTCTTTCTTATGAACGATGACAGGGACTCAAGATACATAATATACTATTAGTTAGTAAGATGATGGGAAAGGGGGAGGGGAAAGAGAGAAGAAAGGGGCAAACCTCAGTCAAAAATATTTCATATGCTCATTTATTCATACTAGCTGTTAGTGGGACCATGTCAGAATGACTACCTACTTCAAATGTAACATTGCAGCGGCAAATCACACTTTTATATTCTCAGAGGGGGTTGGTTAGTTCAGTTGGTTGGACGTCCAGTTCATGATGTAGTGTGATGTCAACAGCTTTGATTCAATTCCGACATTGTTGAGATAATCAGGATGGACTCAACCTTCTTAACCTCTCTCCCCACCTGGGGCATGGTGACCCTCAGGTGAAACCACTAGTCATCTCTCTTCAATGTCGTAGGAGGCAACTTTACCCTAGAAATGTTAAATATGTCTGACAAATATAAATACCTTGGAATCACCTCATCTATTACCGACTCGTACATGCTGGAAGTATTATTTTCATGTGTTTGATTTACTTGTTTACCTACTGATAATGAGCAGTTTATCATGAGGAGTGTTCATTATCGTTGAAACACAAGATGTATACATGCAATTCTATGAAACTCTTCTTTCCCTTTATTTCTTGAGTAACGTTATAGTTCTTAAATTCTATGTTCTCATACTGGCTTAAAAACAGCAGGCCAAACTGAGGTGGAGGCTGTTTGTCTCGCTCCCAAGTTTCCTGCTTCTTGTGCTGATCTTGTCTCCACAGTGTCAGGCTTTCTGATTTGAGTGGTTTACTATCAACTTACTATGCTGGCTTGGTAACCAGCACACAGATTCCTCCTTTGTAGTTATAACCCTATGAGCTGGCTTTCTCAAAAACAGTTCTACCAATACTCCGGTCTATTGTTCCATCTGAAACATCAAAGCATTGTCTCACTTATACAATCTGGTCAATTCAGGTAAGTGGTTTGCATATCTGTCTGGCCAGATCCAATTTGACAGTGTGCTTCCCTTCAGTTGGCCAATTTTGCTTTCAGTGTCCCAGAACAGCTTTTATTTATTTAAACGGGACATTCCATTACCGACAACACAGCTATTCAAATTTCCAGATTGCAATACAGGTTTCTCTAATCTATCCTCAAAACTCAATTCCCAACACTTGGATCATTCATTCTACATTTTCTGTATGTTGTAACAACAATGACTGCAGATGCTGGAAACCAGATTCC
>NW_025182861.1:0-2603 GCF_004010195.1 Chiloscyllium plagiosum | reverse complement strand
GGACTATTGTATAGATGAGAACTGCTCCGTTATATAACGTGTGGTTGGAGTGCCCAGTGAAAACATCAACAGATTTATTCTACAATGGGGGAGGAGGCCTTGAGCTTGGTGTTGGCGTTACAACATTTCAGCATTTCCATTTCGAATGACATACATGAGACAAATCCTTATCACTGATCGTGACCTCTTAGAGTTTTTGGAGAAGTTTCGGGAGAAGAATACCAGTCTATTTCGATTGAGCTTATTATTGTTGCCATTCAATTTGAAATTATGCAGGTGACAGGGCGAGAAAATCTAAGATTTGACACGTTGTGGAGACTTGGATGAAGAAAGACAGAGGCATTCTGTGGCAGAAATAAAATGACTGAAATCGAAACTAGTTGTGAACATTTGTATGCTCGCAGTCAATGTATAGTATATGAATTTCAATCTACTAATAGGGGGAGATTAGGAGGTCTGAAATGAATCCACCTTTGTATATTGATGGATTATTTTATTAAATTGTGAGAATACTATCACTGTAAAAAGGTTATTTTCTCTTGGTTTTTTTTGAAGAGAGATTTTAAAGGCAGAGGTACAGACTGCTGTCTGAAAAAAGTAAATAACTGAGAAAGCCTTTAGGTTTCATTAAAACGGTGGTAACAATGGAAGGGCAGTAGCCAGCTCTCCCTGACAAGGTTTCCTCGTTTTGTTTTTAGCTGCAGCATTCAGAAGCTGCTGGGGATCCCAAAAGGGTATCCCTAGCTGCCTTTCTCTCTGAGATCTCTGTTGATGTTGATTTCCCCTGGATCAGAAAACTTCATGTATAGATCTGTTTTTGATTATGTCTTTGTGCCAAGCAGTGTAAACCAAGAAGGAACGGGATCTATTGTTTATGTAAGTTTTCAAACATATAAGCCATCCTGAGATGTTCTTTTCTTTGATAGTATTTTATCTAAATCATTTAAATAGATTATATTTTGCTTAATGTCGAGTGGTTTGACCAGTCACAACATATCTGGAACGCACACTTCACATCTATATTCCAAATAACGAAAGGTTTGGGTCTAAGCGGCCTTCTTAAAATATTTTGTGGGGATCTGGTCTGGTCTTGCCGGAGGATGTGCTGTGAGCTGCCTCAGACATTCAAGGAGGCGTGAGGATTTGATGACCCAACTCGGGATGGAGCATGGGGACTGTAGTTACAGCATCTGGGTCTGCAACATGAACAACAAATGGAGCAGAGGCTGCAGAGAAGGGAACTCTGAAACCACGCAGTGAGTGTGTGTGGGGAAAGGGATCTGCCGTATCCACATCAGGTTTTCCAGGAACAACTTCCCAAGCTTCACTTAACCCAGGAGCAGGGTGTGAGGGCACACTGGTTGAACAAGGAGCTGGTCATAGAATGGTATTACCTCCATCTCCTTCAACACGACCTGCAGCTTCACACCAGGTAGAGGATGATGCTGCCAGTGGCTGTTAGGGTCACTGTTTCATTCAGCTTCTATGATCCAGAACTTTCCAGGCAGGACGAGGTGACATATCCATCATTTTCCAGTATCTCAACATCAATGTCACCATTCGGTGATGGAGGATATATATGATGGATGAGGTAAATACATTGTTTCTCCCACAGCAGGGAGCTGCCGGGTGTATCCAGTATAGTGGGATTTCCGATGTTGTACATTGCATCTGCAGAATACCCATGTCAATGGGGAGAGATAGAGGAACTGAAGGAGCTCTCTCTCTACCAATGTTACAGTGTACCCATGCACAGTACATCATGTTGGTGAATACTCACTGCCCTGGCAGCAGTCACGGCCTCTTCATTCAGCAGCAGTCAGCCATCAGCATCGGGTCTCCACGTAGAAATAAATGAATATAAATTGGATAAAGGCCGTCCCCTTGATCCACGTTTCAAAACACCATCCCCACAACCAATCAACCACATCAAAGTATTCCATGTGTACGGAGAGCAATAGAGTCACTTGGAGTGTTTGGGAGCAGACGATCAGGGAAGGAACAAAACCTCCCATGTCTGAACGGATCTGAGTGAAACCCACAGTACACAGTATCATTAAGTCCTGTAATCCCTCTCCATTTCAGTCATATACTGCCTTCCATTATTCCTGTAAATGAAATAACAGGTTATATAATGTTGAATTCCACCTGCCAAACTATTATCTATTGCCTTTACCTCTCTGAATCTATTTACAGACTCTCCACCCTCTCTTGATAACTTAATCTCTTGCTTGCTACAGCGACATCACCAAACTCAACATCTATATATCTGTTCCATCCTCCTGATCATTCATATAGACTGTAAATAGTTGACAACCAAGCACTGGTCACTGTGTGACCCTACTGGTTACGTTCTCTTTAACTGATTTCGCCTGATTGCCTGCATCCTGTATGATACCCAGTCCTCCCCCATTCTTGGGCAACACAGTCGAAGAGTTGAATAAGAACAAGGGGCATCTGTGAGGAATCCAACTGCTCAATGAGGCTGATGTCAACGCGGCCTCTATTCCACTTTCCTGCTATCTCTCCATCCTAAAACCATAGTCTCTTGTTGTAGAATGCGCCATATGAAAAAAAACCATGCCACATCTACACTTTCAATT
>NW_025182860.1:2089-2603 GCF_004010195.1 Chiloscyllium plagiosum | reverse complement strand
GTACACCGCGTGGAAACAGATACTGCTGTGTATCTCGTCCATGCTCACCACATAGCTAAAATTAAACAAGTCCCGTTCTCTAGCATTTGGTTCCAATCCCTCTAAACGCATCCTATGTAGAAACTCACCCGATTACCTATGCAATTTTATGAGTGTAAAAGCCTCCTCCACTTCCTCTGGTAGCTCATTCCAAACACGCACAACCTTCTGCGTGGGAAATGTGCCTCAGGTCCTTTGTCAATTTCAGCCCACTCACCTTAAACCTATGCTCTCGCGTTTTCAACTCACACCAACTTGGATAAAGCACGTTAATACTCAGTTTACAACCCTTCCATAAGATCATGTCGCAGCCGTTACGCTGCAGGAAAAGTCTATTCCACCAGCCTATTCCACCTCGCCCTGCGGTACAAACATCGACGACATCTTTGTCTATATTTTGTCATCAATTTAACGTGTCTAGTTTTTACGTTTTCAAGATGTCAATTATGCTGGACAACAACGAGCTATTGGAAAC
>NW_025182860.1:0-1141 GCF_004010195.1 Chiloscyllium plagiosum | reverse complement strand
TGTCCAGGAGTGAACATCTCAGCAGCAAATTGCACGGTTAAGGTAAAAGGCAAGGAAAGTGGCATCTCGAACTGGCTCCGAGGTCAGAGCATCCTCACAATGTGATCTGTGTTTCTCGGATTGTCATGCTACCTCCGGTTTTAGGGTGGGAACATTATTTGACCAAATCACAAGCGAACCTATATTCTCACGCACTCACAGATACATTTATAGTTGAAAAGAGTCTGCGAAGATAGACTCAGCTTACCATTGATTTTTGTCTGGATTGATGGGCTATCAATATCTGCTGCGAAATTGACATTGTAGCTGGGCACATCCCAGCAGCTGTGCGAGTCGGAGAGGAATCATGGAACCCTTTTCATGTGACTTTGCATCTCTTGTTATGCAGGATCACAATTGGAAATGCAAGAAAATGAAGTGCGTTGCCGGCGGATAGTGTGGCCGAGCGGTCCAAGCCGCTGGTTCCAGATTCCAGGCTCGAAAGGGGCGTGAGTTCAGATCCCACCGATGCCATTTCAGCTTACCAACTCCAATGCTGCAGCATTGTTAAAATGCTGTTTCGGTGCACACTGGATGTTGAAAACGAAAGTAGAGTGGGTTTGCTTCCCAGGGAATTAATTGTGGTGTGGGATAGTGCCAAATATTTCAACGTGTCTATGCTGTCATGATCGTGTTCGTCTCCCACGCGGTAAATCGCAAATAGTCTGCCGTTCCAGGCAAGTTGAACTTTTACTGGAACCGAATGGAGACTGTTATTTCATCGCTGTTGTGAAACAAAGTCCTACGGTGACTCTACTCGTTGTTATTTGGCTTTCTGGCTAATGCGAAAATCTTTCCAATGAATTTCGATGTCATACGTTATTGAATTTCTCCCATTTCCGTCCTGGAGACATCGGAAGGGAAAGGTAATCTAATCGAGACGTGATTGGTGAAATTCACTTTTTATGGCCAATTCTTATGATGTTCTTTCTTTCTCTCTTTTCAGCATTGTCTGGAAAATGGTGGTGCACTAAGGCTGCAGTATTTTTGAAAGAGTAGTTTGGAATTGCCCTGTTGTTTGTTGTGAGATTACTTTATGACTCATGCCCTCGGACTGTCTCACATTTAACATTCATGCATCTCAGTGTCTGAAAATGCATGA
>NW_025182859.1:1930-2603 GCF_004010195.1 Chiloscyllium plagiosum | reverse complement strand
CCAATCTCACCATCCAGTCCCTTCTGCATATAAATCAACATTTTCCGTATTACCATCAGTTCAGAGGAAGGGGCACTGGACATGCAACGTTAACTCTGATTTCTCTGCACAGATGCTGCCAGACCTGCTGAGCATTTACAGCAACTTTTGTTTTGTTTCAACATTTTCATCGCAAGTTCTCACAATACAACACATCATCGAAACTTAGAGCCCTGTCAAACAGAGGAATTTGGACAATGTGGTCCTTTCTTGTTTCTATTACAGTTGGTGTGTCTGTGACACCTGAACTACTGCCGAAATCTGTTTCTTCTTTAAGATAGAAAGAAATACAAAATTCTGAACATCTTGTAAATCTCTGGAAACCTATTTTTTTAAAATGCATTTTAGAGGCAGCTGAACTCCATGAAATAATCGGGATAGATTTTTGATGATGGAACATTCTGTGTCCTTCATTGAACAAGCTTGTTTCCCCACTCTCCAAAAACTTTCAATGCATAACATAGAATTATCACAGCAAAGGTGGTGAAAACTCAGCCCATTGTGTCTTCCAGTTTGGAATGAGCGATATCTCTACTATTATTCTCCTGTATTGTCCCCATAGCCCTGCACATTTTGTTATGAGTATCTATTTTTAATTGTAAGCATCCTGCAAGATATGAACAATATGATCAAT
>NW_025182859.1:0-1333 GCF_004010195.1 Chiloscyllium plagiosum | reverse complement strand
CCCAGTGACAGTGTGTTGGCTGGCGTTTGTTCCCGTGGAGAAGAGATCAGCACAGTAACAAGTCCTGATTGTGTTTTTTTTTGTGGAGGGGTGGAAATTCGGGGTAAGATGGTTACAGCATTGCAAACGTACAACAGAGCAGAGTCATCTAGCCTGGGATAAGAAAGCATCCATCATTCTCCCTCACAATTGACTTCACTAGAGCAATTAGTGATGGGAGATGTGACCAATAGCCAGTGATGTCAGCATCCCGTCCAGTCCAGTTATATTGTGAACTGAAAGTGCTGTATTGAAAGCTAGAACTGTTTGCTCAGTGACTGTGATTGGTATCAGTCTCCATGCATTGTAACTGTGTCACTGGAGCGTTCTCCTCTCCTATTTGTGAGGGGCTTCACTCAGTGCGCTATCCCAGTGTAGGAGCAGAGCTGCACAGACGTGGAGAGGACAGATCTGAATCTGAGAATAATGGACTGGATAATTACACTAGTGGAGAGGAGGCTTTCCTTGGGCCTTTTCAACATTTCCCTCTATTGGGAATTTCTACCATATCGGATATCAGCAGTACTGATTATTATTCTGGGCGGGGTGGAGGGTGTGTTACTAACCTATTCTCGCTATTGTTGGTGTTCTCTACCTCTGTACATTCATTAATCCCATAAACAATTTTGAACTTCATTGCAATTTCTCTTACCTATATTTGTCAGAGAAAGAAACTATTATCTTCAATTCAAATTGCAGTCTCCATTCATCTGAATTGCAGACCACTCCCTTACAAACATCTAAGAACAATACTGTGGACAACCTCAAGATCCCTTTTGGCCCTGAATTGATTTATGTCTCGTGCTCTCTCTGTCACCAACGCTGTCTACTACCAGATCATGATATCCCCAATCTCCATCTCTGCGTCAGTGCTGCGTCTGAACAAACCATTATCTGCACGTTGGTAAAATTCAGACTTTATATTTCAAGCTCTCTTCTGGCCACTGTTCCAGTTGCAAGTATTTCAATCTCAAAATTGTTCTTGTCTCGGACGTTACTTCATGATTAGGACAATGTATCAGAGTAGGAATGTCGCTGGATATAATTCAGGATCAAAGCTTATTAAAACGAAAGACATTGTTTCAAGCGACTTGTTTCAAGTCCTACCACAACTGATGGCAGAACTTTAATAAAAATGATAAGAATTCGAATAAAGTGCATTTCACGAAAAACAACCATAACACCTAGATTTTGTCTGAAAATCTTGCTGTTTCACTGATTACCTTAAAGAAATGTAATGTTACTACCCGGTTTTGGTTAGGTGTGACTTCAGACCCATATCAATGCGCTTTAT
>NW_025182858.1:0-2603 GCF_004010195.1 Chiloscyllium plagiosum | reverse complement strand
TTGTGTCCGTGCTACCCTTAATGCTTCCTACAAACGTTGGTCAGCATGGAGGAGTACTGATTCTTCAGTTGAAAGAGGCTGGTACATGGTAATCAGCAGGAGGTTTCCTTTCCCATGTGTAAACTAATGCCATTAGACTTTATGGGATACAGAGTCAGTGTTGAGGACTCCAAGAGTAATTCCCTTCCAACTATATCCCAATGTGCCGCCACTTCTGCTGTGTCCGTCCTGCTGATGAGACAGGAGATATTCAGGGAAGGTGATGGTGATGGGGAGTCTGGGATATAGTCTGACTGAAGATTGTTACAAATGAATCAGCCTTATCTTATGAACTTAAGTGCTGGAGTCTCCCATCATGGAGGCAGGGGTGATTTGTGGAATCTCCTTCTCCAGTGAATTGTTTAATTGTCCCCAGCGTTTCTTGACTAGATGTGGAAGGACTTATACCTTACAGAACCTTAGAGACAATGTCAGACTGTTGCCTGACGAGTCTGTTTATTTCTCTTAACTGTTTCCTGCCAGCTGTCCCATTCTAGAAACATGGCCATACATTAGCCCCAATCCACTCAGATTTGATTTTGTAAACTGGGCTTGGAGCTTTATCATTTTTTTTTCTAAAACTCAACATGTTTTACATCCATTGCTTCTCTTTCATTTGTCTCCCAGTCTGTTTCTCAAACACAATTCCCATTCATAAATCTATGTTAGTGTTATCTATGACCATTACTTTCAGCCCCAATAATTTCTCCTAAACCATTTCCTTACTACGTTCTATGTTCCATGTACTCTATAATTTTCCCACACCAGACTTGGTTTTCCTTGTATTATTAGAAAGTTCTGTGAACACAGAACTGAAGTAGTAGCTTCATAGCTCTGCCATTTCCCTGTTCCCCATTCTCCATTCTCTGGTTTCAGCCTGTAATGAAAGTGCACTTGTTTTCTCATAATTCTCACATTGACATGATTTAACAAGTTATTACAGTTCACTCTTATAACCCTTGTGAATATATTCTTCTGAAACTCATCAATCCCTGCCTTAAGCTGCTCAATAATTGACCTTCCACACCATACACTCACAGGAGCATAGACTCTGTGCCTAAAGAAGTACAGCACGATCAATATTAGTCCCAATTCCCTCCAGCAGGCCCATAGCCTAAAATGTCTTTACACTTCCAAATGCTCGTCCAAGTACTTTTTAATGATTGTGAGGTTACCGGTGATAATTCCCCTCTCAGGAAGTAATCCCAGAACCGGTGATAATTCCCCTCTCAGGAAGTAATCCCAGAACACAATAACCTCTCAGTGAAAAAAAAAAGTTGAAATCCTCTCTGAACCTCAAAGTTTTCACTTTAAAAGTGTGCTCGCTTGTTCTTGACCCTCTGACTAAAAGGAACATCTGTTGTCTATCCACCGTGTCCGTGTCGCTCATCATCTTATCCTTCTGAATCACGGGCCCCTCAGCTTTCTCTGCTCCAAAGGAAACAACCCGAGCTTAACCAGCCTCTCTCCATAGCTGATATAGTCCATCCCAGGGAACATGCTGGTGAATCCCTTCTGCAACCTCTCCAGTACAATCACATCCTTCCTGGAATGTGGCTCCCAGTACTACATACAGTACTCCATTTTGGACGAACCAAAGACCTGTATTGCTCTTATAATCTACACCCTGATTAGGAAACACAACACCCAAGGTCCAATTCTTAACTAGTCCATTACCCTGTCCAGTCACATTTAGGGATGTGTGGAGAAGCACACTCTGAGGTTCCCAGTGTGCTGCCATTCATTGTGTCCTCCCCTGCCTGGTTCCTGCTCCCAAAGTGCATCACCTCATATTTATCAGGGTTACATTCTAACTGCTATTGATCTGCCCATCTGACCATTCCATCTGCATCTTCCTGTAACTTCAGGCCTTCCCCCTTACTGCGAACCACCCAGACAATCTTTATGTCAAACATACACTTACTTATCACATCTTCCCCAGATCTCCATCTGGCCCCTTCCACATTCACATCTTTTTTTAATGAATATCACAAACAATAAGGGACACAGCACTGATCCCTGTGGTACACTAGGATACATTGGTGTTCAGTCATACAAACAGCCTTCTCCCACCACCCTCTCTCTCCTGCTACTAAGACAAATTTCGTTGTAATTTGGCAACTTATCCATCATATTGTGAGATTTTACATTATGTTTCAGTTTCCCAGGTGGAAATTTGCCAAAGACCTTCCTACAATACTAAACAATCGACCTCCTCAAACTAATTCAATCAAATCCATTGCATGTGACTTCCTCCTGATAAAGTCATGATGATTATCCCTGGTCAAACCTTGCAACTCTGATTGGAGTTCGATTTTCTCCTTCCCTATTTTCTCCAGTATTTTCCTTAACAGTGATCTAATACTCGCTCATCTATAGTTACCTGGTCAATCTCTCCAACTCTTACTGTGAAGTGGAATCGTATTAGCAGTTCTCCAGTTCTCTGACACCTCCCCTATGGTCAGATTCTAATTAGAATATTCAGTCAGGGTCTTTCCTCCTTTGACCCCAACAGCCGCCTGTGATACAATTCATTCAGACACGGAGATTGGACCAAATGTGTA
>NW_025182857.1:0-2603 GCF_004010195.1 Chiloscyllium plagiosum | reverse complement strand
ATCTCATGTGAAAGAGCAGAGAGTTAAAACGACAAGATGAACCGTGGAAATGGCCGATGATGATGTCATGATTCATCACTGAAAGTTTGGCTTCCAACATCAATTTCAATCTGTGAGGGATAAAAATTGGGGAAAAGAGAAATCCTCAGGTGGTAAGGTAAAAGGTCATCTCATTGACCACAGTAAAGTTGGCCACAGGAACATAACCCATGAAGGGGAAAGTGAACTAAAAGGGCTGAGGGGTTTTCATTAAAGAAAGGTAGGCCACAGAGAGTCACAATGTTGGGGTTCAGAAGCACTGGGAAGATGGTTGTGGTAAACCACTGAGTCTTGTAGAAGTGGTAAAGAAAACCACAGTGGAAGCTAAAATGCTGCACCAGAATATACGATCTGGTCAGGGGTTGGTTGAGAAGAAAATTACAGATCTCCTTAAAGAACTTGCTTGCAAGGGTAAGGTTTATTCATTTATGCCAGGAATACCAGGTAAAGAAATTACAAATTTAAGAACAATATAAGCAAGCAAATCTTTCATATGAGAGATTAGGAAATACAGAAGTCAGAAGGAATACTGTCAGAGAAGGTGGCAATATGTGGAATTCATGTTGACAAGATACACCATCACAGAAACACAGGACAGCACCTATCAATGATATACTATAACACTGACACAGGACAGCACCTATCAATGATACACCATCACACTGACACAGGACAGCACCTATCAATGATACACCATCACACTGACACAGGACAGCACCTGTCAATGAAACACCATCACACTGACACAGGACAGCACCTATCAATGATATACCATCACACTGACACAGGACAGCACCTGTCAATGAAACACCATCACACTGAGACAGGACAGCACCTATCAATGATTCACAATCACACTGAGACAGGACAACACCTATCAATGGTATACCATCACAGAAACACAGGACAGCACCAATCAATGATTCACAATCACACTGACACAGGACAGCACCAATCAATGATACATCATCACACTGACACAGGACAGCACCTATCAATGATTCACAATCACACTGACACAGGACAACACCTATCAATGGTATACCATCACAGAAACACAGGACAGCACCAATCAATGATTCACAATCACACTGAGACAGGACAGCACCAATCAATGATACATCATCACACTGACACAGGACAGCACCAATCAATGATACATCATCACACTGACACAGGACAGCACCTATCAATGGTATACCATCACAGAAACACAGGACACCACCAACCAATGATTCACAATCACACTGACACAGGACAGCACCTATCAATGATATACCATCACACTGACAAAGGACAGCACCTATCAATGATATACCTTCACACTGACACAGGGCAACACCTATCAATGACACACCATCACACTGAAACAGGACAGCACCTATCAATGATACACCATCACACTGACACAGGAGAGCACCTATCAATGACACACCATCACACTGACACAGGACAGCACCAATCAATGATATACCATCACACAGACACAGGACAGCACCTATCAATGATAGACCTTCACACTGACACAGGACAGCACCTATCAATGACACACCATCACACTGACACAGGACAGCACCTATCAATGACACACCAACACACTGACACAGGACAGCAACTATCAATGACACACCATCGCACTGACACAGGACAGCACCTATCAATGACACACCAACACTCTGACACAGGACAGCAACTATCAATGACACACCATCACACTGACACAGGACAGCACCTATCAATGATATACCATCACACTGACACAGGACAGCACCTATAAATGACACATCATCACACTGACACAGACAGCACCTATCAATGATATACCATCACACTGACACAGGACAGCACATATCAATGACACACCATCACACTGACACAGGACAACACCTATCAATGACACACCATCACACTGACACAGGACAGCACCTATCAATGACATACCATCACACTGACACAGGACAGCACCTATCAATGACACACCATCACACTGACACAGGACAGCACCTATCAATGATATACCGTCACACTGAGACAAGACAGCACCGATCAATGATAGACCTTCACACTGACACAGGACAGCACCTACCAATGATATACCTTCACACTGACACAGGACAGCACCTATCAATGATATACCTTCACACTGACACTGGACAGCACGTATCAATGATATACCATCACACTGACACAGGACAGCAACCAGCAATAAAATACCATCACACTGACACAGGACAGCACCTATCAATGATATACAATCGCACAGACACAGGACAGCACCAATCAATGATATACCATCACACTGACACAGGACAGCACCTGTCAATGACATGCCATCACACTGACACAGGACAGCACCTATCAATGATATACCATCGCACTGACACAGGACAGCACCTATCAATGATATACCATCACACTGAGACAGGACAGCACCTATCAATGATATACCATCACACTGATACAGGTCAGCACCTATCAATGATATACCATCACACTGACACAGGACAGCACCTGTCAATGACACAGCATTATACTGACACAGGACAGCACCTATCAATGATATA
>NW_025182856.1:1391-2602 GCF_004010195.1 Chiloscyllium plagiosum | reverse complement strand
CGGTGAGTCAATATTGAGGGAGTACCTCACTGTCGGTGAGTCAGTACTGAGGGAGTGCCGCACTGTCGGATAATTCAGGACTGAGGGAGTGCAGCACTGACGGTCAGTCAGCACTGAGGGAGTGCTGCACTCTCCGTGGGTCAGTACAGAAGTAGTGCGGCACTGTCGGTGAGTCAGTCCTGAGGGAGTGCCGCACGGTCGGTGAGTCAGTACTGAGGGAGTGCAGCACTGACGGTGATTCAGTACTGAGGGAGTGCAGCTCTGTCGGTGAGTCAGTACTGAGGGAGTGCAGCACTGTTGGTGAGTCAGTACTGAGGGGGTGCAGCACTGACGGTGATCAGTACTGAGGGAGTGCCGCACTGTCGGTGAGTCAGCACTGAGGGAGTGCAGCTCTGTCGGTGAGTCAGTACTGAGGGAGTGCAGCACTGACGGTGAGTCAGCACTGAGGGAGTGCAGCACTGACGGTGAATCAGTACTGAGGGAGTGCCGCAAAATCAGTGTGTCACTACTGGGGGAGTGCCGCACTGTCGGTGAGTCGGTACTGAGGGAGTGCAGCACTGTCGGTGAGTCGGTACTGAGGGAGTGCAGCACTGACGGTGAGTCAGTACTGATGGAGTGCAGCACTGATGGTGAGTCAGTACTGAGGGAGTGCAGCACTGACGGTGATCAGTACTGAAGGAGAGTCGCAAAATCGGTGAGTCAGTACTGAGGGAGTGCAGCTCTGTTGGTGAGTCAGAACTGAGGGAGTGCAGCACTGATGGCGAATCAGTACTGAGGGAGTGCCGCAAAATCGGTGTGTCAGTACTGGGGGAGTGCCGCACTGTCGGTGAGTCAGTACTGAGGGAGTGCAGCACTGACGGTGATCAGTACTGAGGGAGTGCCGCACTGACGGTGAGTCAGTACTGACGGAGTGCCGCATTGTCGGTGCGTCAGTACTGAGGGAGTGCCGCACGGTCGGTGAGTCAGTATTGAGGGAGTGCCACACTGTCAGTGAGTCAGTACTAAGGGAGTGCCTCACTGACAGTGAGTCAGTACTAAGGGAATCCCGCACTATCGGTGAGTCAGTATTGAGGGAGTGCCGCACTGTCGGTGAGTCAGTACTGAGGGAGTGCAGCACGGTGGGTGAGTCAGCACTGAGGGAGTGCGGCACTGTTGGTGAGTCAGTACTGAGGGAAAGCACCACTGTTGGTGACTCAGTACTGAGGGAGTGC
>NW_025182856.1:0-1363 GCF_004010195.1 Chiloscyllium plagiosum | reverse complement strand
TCAGTACTGAGGGAGTGTCGCAAAATCGGTGAGTCAGTACTGAGGGAGTGCAGCTCTGTCAGTGAGTCAGTACTGAGGGAGTGTCGCAAAATCGGTGAGTCAGTACTGAGGGAGTGCAGCTCTGTCAGTGAGTCAGTACTGAGGGAGTGTCGCAAAATCGGTGAGTCAGTACTGAGGGAGTGCAGCTCTGTCAGTGAGTCAGTACTGAGGGAGTGTTGCAAAATCGGTGAGTCAGTACTGAGGGAGTGCAGCTCTGTCAGTGAATCAGTACTGAGGGAGTGTCGCAAAATCAGTGAGTCAGTACTGAGGGAGTGCAGCTCTGTCGGTGAGTCAGTACTGAGGGAGTGCAGCTCTGTCAGTGAGTCAGTACTGAGGGAGTGTCGCAAAATCGGTGAGTCAGTACTGAGGGAGTGCAGCTCTGTCGGTGAGTCAGTACTGAGGGAGTGCAGCACTGACGGTGAATCAGTACTGAGGGAGTGTCGCAAAATCGGTGAGTCAGTACTGGGGGAGTGCTGCACTGTCGGTGAGTCAGTACTGAGGGAGTGCAGCACTGATGGTGAATCAGTACTGAGGGAGTGCCTCAAAATCGGTGTGTCAGTACTGGGGGAGTGCTGCACTGTCGGTGAGTCAGTACTGAGGGAGTGCAGCACTGACTGTGATCAGTACTGAGGGAGTGCCGCACTGTCGGTGAGTCAGCACCGAGGGAGTGCAGCACTGACGGTGAGTCAGTACTGGGGGAGTGCCACACTGTCGGTGAGTCAGTAGTGACGGTGTGCCGCACTGTCGGTGAGTCAGTACTGAGGGAGTGCCGCACGGTCGGTGAGTCAGTATTGAGGGAGTGCAGCACGGTCGGTGAGCCAGCACTGAGGGAGTGCGGCACTGTCGGTGAGTCAGTACTGAGGGAAAGCACCACTGTTAGTGACTCAGTACTGAGGAAGTGCAGCACAGTCAGTGAGTCAGTACTGTGTGAGTGCGGCACTGTCCGTGATTCAGTACTGAGGAAGTGCGGACGTGTCGGTGATTCAGTACTGAGGAAGTGCTGCACTTTTGGTGAGTCAGTACTGAGGGAGTGCGGCACTGACGGTGAGTCAGTATTGAGGGAGTGCCGCACTGTCGGATAATTCAGGACTGAGGGAGTGCAGCACTGACGGTGAGTCAGTACTGAGGGAGTGCAGCTCTGTCGGTGAGTCAGTACTGAGGGAGTGCAGCACTGTCGGTGAGTCAGTACTGAGGGAGTGAAGCTCTGTCGGTGAGTCAGTACTGAGGGAGTGGGGCACTGTCGGTGAGTCGGCACTGAGGGAGTGCAGCTCTGTCGGTGAGTCAGCACGGCGGGAGTGCAGCACTGACGGTGAATCAGTACTGA
>NW_025182855.1:0-2602 GCF_004010195.1 Chiloscyllium plagiosum | reverse complement strand
GTTAAGCTTGACATATTGAATTTAGGGAGAAGCACTTCTCATTGAATTAACAAATATAGTTTGTTTCCTTGAATACATGGGTTAAGCTGAAAAGATGGAATGATTGGGCAAACTCCACATATTGAACCAATGAATCAATACGTGAAAGTCGAGGCAGTGAATCAATGATAGAAGCTTTAAGGGAGAACTAACATATATTTGACTGAATGAATGAGTTAAACTCGATACATTGAATGAAGAGACAAGCTGCAGTCATTGAATTAACAAGGGTAGATTGTTTCCTTGAATGAATGGCTTCAGCTGAAAAGATGGAATGTTTGGAAGACTTTCCAAACATTGAATGAATGTGTGCATTTTGGTTCATTGAATGAAAGAGTTAAACTCGCGATATTGTGTTCATAAAATAAGCTGATCTCATTGAATAAATACGAGCAGTTTCTTTGACTGAATGAATGATTCGGCTTGACGCATTGAATGAATGGAGAAGCTCTTCTCAATGAATGAACAAGCGTAGTGTGTTTACTAGAATGAATGGCTCAAACTGAAGAGATGTAATAATTGGGGGAAGTTGCACACATTGAATGAATGTGGGCAGTGTGTTTCCTTGAATCAATGCGTTAAAGTCGAGGTACTGAATGAATGAGAAAAATTCTGCTCATTGATTAGCAAGTGCAGTTAGTTTCCTTGGATGAATGAGTTTAGCTTCACCCATTGAATGAATGGAGAAGCTCTTCTCATTGAATGAACAAGTGAATGAATGAGAAAAATTCTGCTCATTGATTAGCAAGTGCAGTTTGTTTCCTTGAATGAATGAGGTAAGCTTGACTCTTGGAATGAATGGAGAAGCTCTTCTCATTGAATGAACAAGCGTTTACTAGAATGAATGGCTTAAACTGAACAGATGTAGTAATTGGGGGACGTTGCACACATTGCATGAATGTGGGCAGTGTGTTTCCTTCAATCAATGCGTTAAAGTCGAGGTAGTGAATGAATGAGAAAAAATCTGCTCATTGATTAGCAAGTGCCATTTGTTTCATTGAATGAATGACTTAATGTAGACGCATTGAATGAATGAAGGATGCTCGGCACATCGAATTAATACGAGCAGTCTGTATCAAAGATTCAATATGTTCTGTTCTATTATTGAATTAATGCATTTAGCTCTTGGCGTTCAATGATTTGCGGAAACTATACTGTTTAGATTAGCACGTGCAGCGTATTTCCCTGAAGTGAGAAGTGCAGTTTGGTCCAAAGAATGAATGAATGCAATTGGAATCAATAAATAACTGATCTTAAGTTTGTTTCATTGAATCAATGATGGCAGCTTGATACAATAAATTGATGACTGGAAGTTGTTTCATTGGTTCAATTAGTAACTTTTCATTCATTGCATCAGTGATTGAAGTTTGATTCAATAAAGGAATGAATGCAGTTTGATTCATTGATTGAAAGCGTTAATTTCGAGACATTGAATAAAAAGAAAGTTGTACTCATTGAACTAACAATTATTTGACTGAATGAATGAGTTAAACTTGACACATTGAATGAAGAGAGAAGCTCTTCTAATTGAATAAACAAGTCTGGTTTGATTCCTTGAAGGAATGGCTTAAACTGAAAGATGGAATAATTGGGGGAAGCTGCACACATTGAATGCATGTGTTCAGGATTTTTCCTTGAATCCAGGCAATGAATGAATGAGGAAATCTACTCATTGAATTAGCAAGTGCAGTTTGTTTCCTTGAATGAATGAGTTAAGCGTGACACATTGAATGAATGGAGAAGATCTTCTCATTGAATGAACAAGCGTAGTGGATTTACTAGAATGAATGGCTTAAACTGAACAGATGTAATAACTGGGGGAAGTTACACATTGAATGAATGTGGGCAGTGTGTTTCCTTCAATCATTGCGTTACAGTCGAGGTAGTGAATGAATGAGAAAAAATCTGCTCATTGATTAGCAATTGCAGTTTGTTTCATTGAATAAATGAGTTAAGCTAGATGCATTGAATGAATGAAGGATGCTCGGCACATCGAATTAATAGGAGCAGTCTGTATCAAAGAATCAATATGTTCCGTTCTTTTATTGAATTAATGCATTTAGCTCTTGGCGTTCAATGATTTGCGGATACTATACTGTTTAGATTAGCACGTGCAGCGTATTTCTCTGAATGGATAAGTGCAGTTTGGTCCAAAGAATGAATGAATGCAATTGGAAAAACTAAATAACTGATCTTAAGTTTGTTTCATTGAATCGATGATGGCAGCTTGATACACTAAATTGATGACTGGAAGTTTATTATATTCGATCAATGAGTAAACTTTTGAATTATTGCATCAGTGATTGAAGATTGATTCAATAAAGGAATGAATGCAGTTTGATTCATTGAATGAAAGCGTTAATCTCGATACATTGAATAAAAAAGAGAATCTGTACTCGTTGAACTAACACATGTTTGACTGAATGAATGAGATAAGCTTGACACATTGAATGAAGAGAGAAGCTCTACCCATTGAATAAACAAGTGTAGTTTGTTTCCTTGAATGAATGTCTTAAACTAAACATATGTCATAATTGGGGGAAGCTGCACACATTGAATGCAT
>NW_025182854.1:0-2602 GCF_004010195.1 Chiloscyllium plagiosum | reverse complement strand
CCCTCGATATTCAGTGTTACTGATACTGAATTCCTCATTATCAACATCTTGAGGGTTACCATTGCCCACTGGACTCAATCCATAAACACAGTGGCTTGATAAGAAAGTCATTAGCTTGGAATATTGTGGAGATAAACTCACCTTCTGACTCCCTGAACATATCTACCATCTAAAAGGTACAAGTCAGGAGTGTGATAGAATATCACCCAACTTGAGGTGATAAAAGCAACTCCAACAACTCAGAATTTTGAAACCATCAGGACAAAACAGCTCGTTTGATTGGCAACACATCCACATACGCTCACTCTCTCCAACACCGACACTCAGTAACAGCAGTGTCTTCCATAAACAAGATGCTCTGCAAAAATTCACCAAAGATCCTTAGACAGTACTATCCAAAGCCAGGACCATGACCTCCTAGAAGGGCAAGCTCCGCAGATACATTTGGCACACGACCATCTGAAAGGCCCCACACCCCAAAACTATTCAACATCCTGACTGTGAAATATTTTGCCATTCGTTCAGTGTCAATGAGTCAAACTCCTTGAATTCATTGCCTCATGGCATTGTGGGTCAGCCTACAGTAAGTCGACTGCAGCGGTTCAGGAACATAGCTCAACATCACCTTCTCAAGGGCAACTGAGGATGGATAATAAATTCGGGCCAGATAGCAATACCTGCATCCCACGAATGAATAATAAAAATATTGCAATAAGTGTGGGTAAGTGCTCAAATAGGAACTTCTTGAATTCTTGTGGGTATCTGGAAGGGCAGAATTGCAGTAAGTCTTGAGTGCTAACTCAAGAAAATGCCCTCAACTGCAAGTTTTAGGAAGAATATCTTTCACTGTCGAACTGCATTGCATATGGACCAAATGCCTGTAGGGAACACCTGTGGTAATGTGGTTCAGGAGGCATCTTTCAAGTCGAATTCTACGGAGTGTGGATTTCCAGCAAATGGGCTACTACCCGGAGAGGAACAACTTACTCCACGGGAGCTGCGGACGTAGGGGTATCTCTGACTAGAATGGAACTGCTTGTAGGGAACTAAATTAACTGGAATATCTGACTACAGTGAGAACTAGTACCACAAAACTATGAATTACACAGTGCTTCATTTTTATTACATTCCTCATTTCTGTTCTGTCCACTGATGGAGGTGTCAATGTAGTTTGTAAATATTGATTGGATTGACAATTGGAAAATCTTCACAGTTGATTGAATATGATTGTTATCAAGTTTACAAACTGAACTGTCTCTATGGAGATAAACAGATGGGGTACCATTTTAATAAAAGGAAAGTGGCAGGCCCCAGTGTATATTCAATAAACTGACCTACAGAGATATTATGTTCACTCAAACAATATTAATGATATTTTTGGGACTGATTAGTTTCCCGTCAAGGTTAGGACAAGCTATGTGACATGGTTATTCTGACTTATAATCGACACATGAATGGGGATGTATATAGAACTGGAAATGTTGAAACGATTTCACATCTGTATCTGATTAGATTTGGATTAACAAGTTTTGAATCTGTAATTTATAATTTTTCCACAGTTAATTTTGCAGTGATTGCTATTCTTCGCATTGTGTGTCCTCCTTGGGAGGAAGACATTTTGATGAGCACCGTGCATAAGTCAGTTTTGAAGCAATATATAAATATAAAAAATATAAACAGCATTAGGAATTAAAAATATCTGTTTCAACAAATAACCGACTTTAGGCCCTTGAGTACATTTCGTACGTGTGCAAGTAATAATTGAATTTAAAAGCATTTCGTAGAATTAACAGGACAGATTACAGTAGAGTTAACATGGTGTTTTAATATACCATACATCCCTCTCGGATTATCAAGTGTTCGAACGCTGAATCAACACTCTAGCAAAATGAAATCTAATTCTGAGCTCCCTCATTCATGGCAATATCATAAAAGTTTCAAGCCCTACATTTGTTGTATTTGGCTTTCTCTCAGTGAATTTCAAGGAACAGATAAACATACTTCATTTTCCATGTGGTACATAGAACATTACAGTGCAGTACAGGCCATTCGGCCCTCGATGTTGCGCTGCTCTATGGAATCAATCTAAATCCTATTTATCCTACATTATTCCATTTTCATCCCTACGCTATTCAATGACCATTTAAATGTCCTAAAAGTTGGTGAGTCTACTACCGTTGCAAGCAGTGCATTCCATGCCCCTGCTACTCTCTGAGTAAAGAAACTGCCTCTGACATTTGTCCTATATCTATCACCGCTCAATTTTAAGCTATGTCCCCTCATGTCAGCCATCACCATCCGAGGAAAAATACTGTCCACTCTATCTAATCCTCTGATTATCTTATATGCCTCTGCGAAGTCACATCTCAGCCTTTTTCTCTCTAATAAAAACAGTCTCAAGTCCCTCAGCCTTTCCTCATAAGACCGTCCCTCCATACCAGGCAACATCTTGGTAAACCAACTCTGCATCTTTTTCAAAGCTTCCACATCCTTCCCTTAATGCGGTGACCAGAACAGTGTGCAATACTGCAAGTGCGACCGCACCAGAATTTTGTACAGCTGTAATATAACCTCATGGCTCCAAAACGCAATCCCTCTACCA
>NW_025182853.1:0-2602 GCF_004010195.1 Chiloscyllium plagiosum | reverse complement strand
GCCCCTGCAATTACCTTTATTTAACTGTAACACCATTATATCCGATTTTGCCTTCTCAATTTCAAATTGCAGCCTGAACTCTACCATATTATGATTGCTGCCTCCTAAGTGTTCCCTGACTTTAAGATCTTTTATGAAGTCTGGCTCATTACATAAAACTAAGTCCAGAATAGCCTATTCCCTCGAGGGCTCCATCACAAGCTGTTCCAAAAAGACATCCTGTAAGCATTCCATGAATACCCTTTGTTTGGATCCACTGGCAACATTATTCAACTAGGTCATTTGCATATTCAAGTACCCCATGGTCACCTTGACCTTGCCATTCTGACATGCCCTATCTATTTCCTGGTACATCTTGCGCCCTTGGTCCTGACCACTGCTGTGAGGTCAGTACGTAACTCCCATTCTGATTTTTTTGCCTTTGTGGTTCTTCGACTCCACATCATCTGATCCTATGTCATTCAGTGCCATGGATTTAATTTCATTCTGAACTAACAAGGCAACCCTGCACCCTCTGCCCACCTCCCTCTCTTTTCGAAAAGTTGTAAATCCTTGGATGTTTAACTGTCAGTCCTAAACCCCCTGCAACCACGTCTCTGTGATGCCTACCACATCATCATCATTCATGATGATTTGTGCTGTTAATTCATCTACTTTGTTACAAATACTATGAGCATTCAGGTAAAGTGCTTTAATGCTAATTTTCTTATCCTCATGATTTCCAACATCTCTAGTAATATGCCCAAAGTTATCCTTCGTTTTTGCTTCATTCCTGATCTGCCTTGAACTGAAACCCTGCACACATGCTAACCTGTTGCTTATCGTTCTACTTGACTCCATACTCCCTGTTGCTTTCCCTTTCACTTCCCCCAGACTCATAAGTTTAAAGTCCGAGTGACCACCCTATTTATCCTTTTCTCCAGAACACTGGTTCCAGATCGGTTCAGGTGGAGACTGTCTCATCTGTACAGATCGCCCCTGTTCCAAAACTGATCGCCCAATGTCCCATGAAATGGAATCCCTTGTTCCCACACCAATCTCCTAGCCACGTGTTTACTTCCCTAACTTGCTTATCCCTATGACAATTAGCACGTGGCTCGGGCAGTAATCCAGAGATTATGACCCTCGAGGACCTGTTCTTCAATTTCTTTCCTAGTGCTTGATACTCCCCACACAGGCCCACCTGCCTAGCCTTGTCTATGCTGTTAGTGCCAACATGGATCACAACAACTGGATCTTCTCCCTCTCACTCCAATATCCTTTCAAGCTGGTTGGAGATGTCCAGCATCCTGGCACCGGTCCAGCTACACAACATGTGGGACTCCCAATCCAGCTCATAAAGGATACTATCTGTCCCCCTAATTATAGAATCCCCTGTAACAACTATTTGTCTTTTTGCTCCCGCTCTTGAGTGGCCTTCTGAACCATGGTGTCATGGTCAGCTGGCTCATCCTGTCCACAGCACTTTTCCTCATCCATACAGGGAGCAAAAATCGCACACCTGTTGGACAAGGTCAAGGGCTGAGGCTCCTCCACTCCTGAACTCAGAATCCCCCTTCCTGCCTCACTTACAATCACACCCTGTTATTCCTGATCACGAACTGAATTTGAATTACTTAATCTACCAGTGTGACTGCCTCCTGAACCACTGCGTCCAGGTAACTCTCCCCCTCCCGGATGAGCCGCAGTGTTTGAAGCTCAGATTCCAGATCATCAATTCTGATCCAGAGTTCTTTGAGCAACCAACACTTGCTGCAGATGTGGTCACTGCCCTTCACAATGGGATCACCCAACTCCTACAACATACAGCTACAGTACATCACCTGTCTAGCCATCTCTACTTATTTAATTAATTTATACAAAATTATAAGTTAAATATTATTCAACTAACCAACTAATAATGAACTTTTAATCAATCACACGATACACAAGAAATATCAATTGAAACGCCTTACCTTAGCAACACACGAGAGTCCTTTTCTTTGGTTAGAGAAGAGGGCAGGGGGAGACACGACACGTGTAGTATATCAGGATTCAGCTGCTGCCCAAATATATACCCAACAGTCCTCTGCGCCTCGCTGTGGCCGGTCGCTCTGCTGCTCCTTCAAAAGCCTCACTTATCAAGCAGTCTCACGTCCGTTCCTGCTCAGTGTTCGCTCCGCCAAGCTAAGTTTTTATATTTTAAAGTTATCATCCCATCGGGTCTCTGGTCCTCATTGTCGCTCCTCCCACTCCAACTGCCACCCATAAAATGAAGAACACTGATCCCCCGAGGTAAGTTTGTATATTTTAAAGTTAACTTTCTGTCAGGCCTCTGGTCCTCGCTGAAGGTGCTTGAGCTGCATGGAGGGAAAAATGTTTTCACTTGTGAGGCTGACCTGAACAGGAAGTCCACATTAATGAATCGAATCAGAAATTCAAAACAAGATATTCTTCCCTGAGAAGAGTGACAACATGGAACTTGCTTATGCCAGGAATGCTTCAGTTGAATGGCACAAATATGTTTAAGGGGAAATTAGATGAGTACCTCAGGGAGAAATATACAAAAGGATGCACTGATGGGATGAGGCAAAGTGGGAGTAGAGTCGCATGGAGACTAAAT
>NW_025182852.1:2236-2602 GCF_004010195.1 Chiloscyllium plagiosum | reverse complement strand
TGGCGGAGGGGCTGATGGGAATTCCCCCTCCCCCTCCCCCCAGGGGTGGAGGACGCCGAAAACTGGCATGGCAAGCCCATGCCGAAAGACCGGGTGGCTGAGATGCTGCAGGAGATCGAGGGGCGGATCCAGACGGACAGGCGGCTCTGCCCATCAGCCCCAGTGGAGGACGCGCCCCTGGTGGACATCACGGACATCGCCCTGCCCTCTCCGCCTGGGTACAAACCCGGCGACAAGGTGCGTGGGGTGGGGAGGGAAGGAGGGAGGGAGGTGGGCGTTACCTCCATCTCTAGCCCGTCGCTCTCCTTTTGCGCCCCCCCACTCCTGCTGAGCCCAGCTACCTCGGGGGGGGGGGGGGGGGGGGGG
>NW_025182852.1:0-1175 GCF_004010195.1 Chiloscyllium plagiosum | reverse complement strand
TGGAGCTCAGCCGGGCATTCCTAATGAGCCCAGCTACCTCGTGGGAGGGAGCGTTGGAGCTCAGCCGGGCATTCCTAATGAGCCCAGCTACCTTGTGGGAGGGGGCTGTTGGAGCTCAGCCGGACATTCCTAATGAGCCCAGTTCCCTCGGGAATGGAGGGAGGGAGTGTTGGAGCTCAGCCGTGCATTCCTAATGAGCCCAGCTCCCTCTGGAATGGAGGGAGGGGGTGTTGGAGCTCAGCCGGGCATTCCTAACGAGCCCAGCTCCCTCGGGAATGGAGGGAGGGGGTGTTGGAGCTCAGCCGGGCATTCCTAACGAGCCCAGCCAGCACCATGTTGGAGGTTGGTGTCGGAAGGTGGAATTTTCTGATCCTGCGTTTCTGTCCCGTCCCGCAGATTAGCGTCGCCGTTGGCTGCGCCACGCGGGACCGCACGGTGGCGTTTGCCAGCACCTTTGCCGCCTTCCTTTCCCGCGGCTATGACCAGATCCGCATGGCCGCCATCTCCCAGAGCAACGCCAACTTCTCGGGCTCGCACTGCGGCATCTCCATCGGTGAGTCTGGGGGGGGTGGGGGGGTTTTGCCCGTGTGTCTGCTTGGCCCTCTGCCAGCCAATCACCGCACCGCGCGCTCCTCGACCCACAGCGACCGGGATTGTGTCCCGGGTTTCCCGTCTAATTTGGGTCTTCCGACGTTGTGCCGACCAGAACCGTCCGCGACACTCCCAAGTGCGGCCGCGCCGCAGTTTTTGTCCAGCCGCAGGCGTGACCTCGTGGCTCCGAAACTCAATCCCTCTCCCGATAAAAGCCGACACACCGTACGCTTTCCTGTCGACCCTGGGTGGCAACCTTCAGGGATCTATGTACCTGGAGACCGAGATCTCCCTGCTCACCTACACCACCGTTAGCCCAGGACTCTGCATTCCTGTCACTCCTTCGTTTCCGCCAGCACCAAATCCGATGTGGCCTCTCCCCTTGTCAGGAAACCCTCCTGCACACGTTGGGCGAAAACTGACCCATCTCAACGACACAAACTATCGAGTTCCCAGCCAATATTTGGAAAGCTTAAAGTCCCCCGTACTCTTGCTCCTGTCTCTGTCTGTCTCTGTCTGTCTCTGTCTGTCTCTGTCTGTCTCTGTCTGTCTCTGTCTGTGTCTGTCTGTGTCTGTCTGTGTCT
>NW_025182851.1:2255-2602 GCF_004010195.1 Chiloscyllium plagiosum | reverse complement strand
AAAGAGATGGTTTCCAAGAAAATAGCAAAATTATTTCACCAGTAGAGTAATCAATTACCAAGATATTCCTTCGTGATGTTTTATGGGACATGTGGGATTTTTTTGATTATGGTTCTCCAAACGTTTTTATAATGGAACCGAGAGTTTTAGATGGGAAGTTAACATCACGCATGACTATTGCCATTTTTGTTGCTCACACACAATATTTTTTCCTTGTACGATTTATTCCGCTTTGTGGTTACTGCGAGTGGGCTTGTAAACCACACATGCTTGTGAGTTCATTCCTCACTGTTCCTCAACTCCAGCCAAACAGACTTTACATCCTTATTTCCTGAATCAAGGTAATC
>NW_025182851.1:0-1921 GCF_004010195.1 Chiloscyllium plagiosum | reverse complement strand
AGCCTCTTTCTCCTATGTCGTGTTTCGTGCAGTCCCTGCGGGGAATGTCGTCAACCACGTTTGACCTGCACATGATGCGGATTGGGCCTTGTTTTCTCGTGAGTTGTTGTCTGAGTGAGGCTCTCGGTTTCTGTGCTGTCATAAGTCCGAGTGTTCGGAGGAGTCTGGATATTGTTTTCCAGAATTTGTTTTTAATACAGGGAAGCATGATTTAAAAATTACCTCAAAGCATATCCTCGCTGCGAACTTTGTGTGCCATGCATCTGCGGATGAAGGTGTGTGGATATTGGTTCTTGGCAAAGAATTTGTGTGGGCGTCAGTCCGGCAGTCCCTAGTAGCATTACGTACAAACGGCAAGGGCGACACATTCGACTAGAATAGCACAACAATAATAGGACAGAGCAAGCGGAAGACAGCCAGACAATTCCTGGAAGCAGGGCACTCACCGACGGATTCCATCCGTTGGACCCAATCTGCAATCGCAACAAACGGAAGCAGCAGGAATGAAACCAAATGAATTCGTACCAAAACATGAGAGCAGCGCTTCACAGGAACCTCTGTAGCGCTGAGAATGTCACCCAGACAGGCGAGGAAAAGTCTGCAAACCATCTTCCTCGCGTCACCGAACTTTTCAACAAGAACTCCAGAAGCATCCGAACTTCACATCTTTCTGCTCCAAAACACTCCGCTTTTCCACAATAGAGAATTGCACACTCAACTACCGCGTGTACGATGAGAATACCAGCCCCTACACTACCAAGGGCGGTAGTAAGAGCGAGGGTAAACAGCTGCCACTGTCATTCCACAGCTACAAACGCTCTTTTTGAAAGGTACATTTTCGTATGAATATCGGGGCAGCAGTAGAATATGGGAACTAAACAGCCCGCGCTGTGTATTCATATTCTGGACAATGTGAGTTGTTCACAGTTTTCCCTAAAAGTGAGTGGATGTCGTTCTTTCATCGCTGTTGTGAAGCCAGATACTGCACTAAATCTGCTCCCTCGTTTTTTGTTGTTGTGGCTAAAAGTTGGGCAATCGCAACGTAAAACTTTGTTATATTTCTCTCATTTCCTTAATTATTGTTCTGGTGAGGGAGGCTGGAGATTAGCTCGCTCGATCAGGTGGACGCACCAACGCATTGTTGACCTAATTTAATCGAGAATATAATTGGGAATATTCACTTTGCATGGTACATTTTTCTGTTTTGTTTTATGTTACTTGAGCACTTTCTGTTACTTGGCAATGCACTAAATCTCCAGAATGTCGGGAAGCTCCGTTTGGAATTGCTTCGGTGCTGTTTGTGTGAGCAGTTCTGGACATACACGTCTCGCACTGCCTCACAGACAGAAGTAATGAGTTTGTGTGTCTGATAATGACTCTGCCTTTTGAGTTTTGCACCTGGTCCACGTTAAGAGCTGTCAGTTTTTCGAATCACCGGAGAGTTGAGGAGATAACTCGATTTGTGAGGATTTTTTTAGTCAACGAAATTATTTGATGGAGAACATGGGAATGTATCATGGAGAATGGTCATTGTCTGTAAATGTCTGGAAAACATTCCTCTCTGTGTCATTTCAAAACATTACGCCTCAAGAAAAAATAAAATTCAAACACGCTGACTTAGTAACAAACAGCATGCGTTTTTGCAAGTGGTCTATTCAAACTGTTGTCAGGTACTGGAGTGTCACAGAATTGCAGAGCACGGAAGCAAACCTTCCTATCCGACTTGCACCTGCTGAACTGATGACCGTAACTAATCTAAACATATTTGCCAATATTTGTCCCTTATCTCTCCGAACACTTCCTGTCTGTATCCCCATTTACATGCCTTTGGAGTATTGTGAGTGCACCAATCTCTGCCACTAAATTTGGCAATTTATTCGACATGCACAAAATGTCTGTATTAAAAACAAGTGTCGCTCAC
>NW_025182850.1:0-2602 GCF_004010195.1 Chiloscyllium plagiosum | reverse complement strand
GTACACGGCAAGGAATTCACATTTTGAAAAGCTTAAGGTAGCTGCTCGCTGCCTGACATAATACATGGTAGTTTTAAAGAGTTAGTTCATGTGTTGTTACACATCCAGCTCAGCCATTATGTATTGCATATTCCTATTTGTCGTTTAACTGAAAAACCTGTTAGACAATTTCAGGGAGCAGTGAAGAAACAGTTGCTTTACTGTCTAGAGGCACATATATGTCAGGCAAGGTGAGGACAGCTTATTGCCTCATTCCGAAAGAGTAATAGTGATCAGATGTGTTTTTTCAACAATTGATATTTAGTAAGATGGTCACTATGAAGCCACCAGGAGAAGGTAAGGCTTGTAGATGCTGGAGCTCAGAGTCGACAGTGTCGTCCTGCGAAAGCACAGCAGATCAGATAGGATTCGACGAGCAGGAGAATTGATCTTTCGCGCATAAACCCTGGAGCAGTTTCAGACTTTTCGTTACAATGTTAGGGAACATCAGTTAGCCTTCGGATGAACGCTTGGTGGTACTGACCGCATTCTATTTATGTGTAAGGTTTCCTTGGGTTGGTGAAGTCATTTTCTGCGCAGAAGTCTTTCTGTACTTTAACTCAGGGGGTGGTAGATGGGCGTCAAACTCGATGTGTTTGTTGATAGAGTTCCTTTTGGAATGTCATGCTTTGAGGAATTCTCGTGCAGTTTCTGGTTGGCTTATCCTTCGGTGGATGTTTGTCCCCGGCAAAGTGGTGCCATTCCTCATCTGTATGTAAAGATGTCAGTAAAAGTAGGTCATGCCTTTTATGTGGATAGTTGATGGTCATGTATCCTGGTGGCTAATTTGCTGCCTGCTTGTCCAAGGTAGAGTTTGTGTTGTATGTGTAGGTTCTTTGAAGTTCGTTAGTTGCTAATTAGTGTCTTTGTAATTCTGTGAGATGTGAGTTGAAAAATGTGATGGTGGAAAAACATAAGCCCGGTGGAAGGGCTTATGCCCGAAACGTCGATTCTTCTGCTCCTCGGATGCTGCCTGGCCTGCTGTGTTTTTCGAGAATCACATTTTTCAACTTTGGTATCCAGTCTCTGCAGATCTCACTTTCCCCCAACCTGATTTTGTGAGATACCATGATACCCAAGCATTCTGAGTAGTCTGGCACTCCTTTCGGAGATTTATCCTTACATGCAGATGAGGAAGGAGACCATTTCGACTGGGACAACTCATGCATCCTACGACAAGCCAAAAAGGCACGGACGAGAATTCCTCGAAGCATGGCATACAAACAGGAACTCTATCAACAAACACATTGACTTGGATCCAATTTATCATGCAAAAATAACGGGAAATGGCATCACCACAGGAAAGGAAATCACCACAGAAAATGAAGTCAACAACTCAAGGAAACCTAAACAGGTAAATAGAATTTGGGCCATCTCATCAGTGCTTCTTCTGAAGGCTCAGTGATGATGTTTCCTCGTACGCTGACGAAAAGTCTGAAAATGAACCTGCCCACTCAGTGAGCAAACCTACATCGAAAACAGAATATATTTCCCAGATTGCCGAATGAAATCCAATCAAAAGAGGGTGGATTGTACAACAACATACACTATCCAAAAATCGTAAAGGTTATGCCAAATTGATTATGCTATTCAAGATAACTGCAATAATCTCCAGACGCACCCCAGGCAAAAGACGAAAAACCAAGCACAAGGTTCTTACAGTAGAGACAGAAATGGCAGAGAGATTCACAATGGAACACCTTCTCTGATGTACCGGTTTATTTGATAGCAGCCTCAACACTGACTGACAGGTTCCCCTCAATAGCTAGCCTGCTAAAACCCAACCCAAACCAATCCTAACCAGAAACATGCTGAATTTGGAGACCGGTCCACTCGCTTTTATAGCACATGGGCTTGATTTTAACTTCAAAACTTCTTCAAGTAGGTTCAGGCAGATATGCCTGAACCTACATTTTTTCTCAAAACAGTTGGAAAAAGCCAAGGAGCTGCAGCATTAGAAGACTGCGCAGAATTAATGCCATATATCATAAAGAGAGGCAGAACTGCAAGCTCTGCCCAGACTGCTGCTAAACATGATCCAACCCCTCAAAATATTAGAAGAATGCAGCCCAGACCCTAAATACTTTACATGTTTTAAGCAGGTGTAAATTCGATCTTCCAGGAGTGATGCAACTCCCCCAACAAGTCAGTTTTATACTAAGCCCAATTTACTTATCCACGATCATGAAACCCAATTAAGAATAACATAATTATTTGAAAACCCAACACACACGAAATCACAACTTGTCAAAAAGCTGTTGCAAATCCTTGTAACATTCCCACTTAATACACCTCAATAAGGTAACCCTTCATTCTCATTTGGTTCCAGGAATAAAGTGATATCATGGTGAAGACTCCCTCTAACTCAGGCCTACTAATCATGGCAGTATCCTTGTAAATGTTTATCACACTCTTTCCGGTTGAACAGTGTATTTCTTAAAACAGGGTAACCAATTCAGAACACAATACTGCAATTGCGGCCTCACCAATGACATATGCAGTTGTAACATAACTTCCAAACTCCTATATGCACTGCCTTCAAGTTAAAGACCAGCATGGTAAA
>NW_025182849.1:0-2602 GCF_004010195.1 Chiloscyllium plagiosum | reverse complement strand
GCTCTGGTGATTCAATCATTAATATGCAGAAGGGTGAGCTCGATAGATTTCTACAAAACATCAAAGACTCGGGGACAGTGCAGGTTTTGTACGCTTCAATAGCAATGCATTTAACTTCGGCTACTTCATCAGTTTCCCAAACACAAGGCAGTAACCACTGCTGCCACATAGTCCCAATTCCCAGCCCAGAATCAGAGAACTGAGGTAGCAGTTGCGAAGATCCAACTGGAAATCGGGACGGGAACGAGATCGCAGAGCTATTCGATGAATCCAGTGATGCAATCGGTGAATGGACGGTCCTTCTGTAACGGTAGTAGAAGCGCAAGCAATTCCGAGGTTGGGAGTGCTCCTGCTCAAAGGCGGGGTAGAAGGGACAATTTGCTCCTGTTTATACAGTCTACAGTGCAATCTACAGTGCATCTTGCTAAAAGAGCTGAGTGCCACAAGTGGAGCATATTGAGTGCTTAACATTCGGCGGCTGGTATGAAATTTGAGCTTGCTTCACTATCACAGTTCCCTGGATTGAATTGCTTTCACCATTTTTCTTTCCAATTGTTTGATATCTCCCTACAGTCTGCGGCTTTCTTCCTCATGGTTAATTACATGACTAATTGTTGTATGGTCGGCAAACTGCTAAATCACGGCCACTACAAATAAATGTGAATCAATGCTCTATATGAGAAAACAATGGAACACATGGCACGCTTGCTTCGTAGGTTTGCAGACGACACAAGAATTGGAGACATTGAAGAAGACCAGCTGAGATTAAAAAGGATCTTAGTCCAATGCGCCATTGGAATGAAAAATCTCACATGGAATTCAATCTTGATAAATGGGTTTGCATTTTGGTACAACAAAATGAGTATTGCTTATATAGATAAGGATAAGGCTTTGTGTGGTGTTGTAGATCACGGAAGCTCGAGATGCAGGTACGTAACTCTTCTTAGTTTGCATCACATACAGACAGAATAGTTAAAAACTCATTTGGCACACTTCCCTTCATTGCTTAGTCCTTTGTGTATAGGAGATGGGACGTTGTGTTGAAGTTGTGTGAGGACGTTGGGGAGGCATCTTCCGGAATACTGTGCCCAGTTCTGGTCGCCCAGTTATAAGAATGATATCACTCAGCTGGAGTTGGTTCAGAAGATTTATATGCGCATGTTGCCGGGTGTGTCAGTCTTGAGTTGTATTGAAAGGCTGATAGGTTGATACTACTTTCAGATTCGAGATTGGGGTGCTGGAAAAAACCACAACACGTAATGCAGCATCCGAATAGCAGGAGAATAATTTTTTTTTTTTGCGCAAGTGCCACTCATCAGGCTCTTACCTGAAATGTCGATTCTCCTGCTCCTCGGATGCTTCCTGACCTGCTGTGCTTTTCCAGGAGCACACTCTCGACTCTGATCTCTTGCATCTGCATCCTCACTTTCTCTTAGTTGAGACTCTTTTCTCTCGAGGATAGAGATTTGAGCGGCAACCTGATAGAAGTTTATAAATTATTGAGAGTTTAGATGGAGTTAATGATAGCTGCCTTTTCCCAGGAGGGAGATTTCAAGGCGAGAAGTCTAAGAGGAAAACAGATATTAAAAAAAGAGATGGGAGGTATTTTTTGCATTGGGAGAGGGTGCTTAATGTGTGCCAGTAACTTTCTGAGGAAGTGATAGATGAGGATACATTTGCGTCATTTAAAGGACAATTGGATCGGTACAAGAATGGGAAAGGTTAAGTGAGATTTTTTAAATGAAATCTATTCATTCATGCCTAGTCCTTCAGCTATTTCACAGATGAGAGTTAAGAATCCACCATGATATTACGCATCTGGAGTCTCATGTGGGATAGAGCAGATGACTATGGCAGTTCGCTCTCCCTATCAGGCATGAGTGGATCAGATAGAGATTTCCACAACAACTGATTCAGGTCATCATGAGACTCTTCAATTCCAGGTATTTATTGAATTCAAACTCCACCATCTGCGATGCCAGGATCTGAACCCTTTGTACACAAACTATTACCTGGGCTCTTGGATTAACAATACAGTAATAGAACTACAAGGGTATATTTGCCAATCCTTGGGTACAGGAGCTGGCAGATGGGACTAGATTAGTTTGGCAGTATGTTCAGCATGGACTAGTTGGACTGACGGGCCTTTTCTCATGCTCTATGACTCTATGATTGATGCTATGAAACCGGCAGCTGGTTGGGATTAACAGCAGCATTGACAGCATAATCGAAAATCTGATGGGATATGTAATCTTGTTGGTGACTCCGGAGGTTGTTTTGCTCAGTGATCTCTTCCCTCACACGGGACTCGTGAACGGCCACTCCCCAGTGTGATTGAGTAAATGAGTTTCCGCTTCAGTGGTTAATTGAATCCCTTCCGCAGTTCCCACATTGCCCTGCTCTCTCTGTGGTATCAGGGTCCTTTTTTCTATCCAGGGTAAACGATTGCTTCAAATCGTGCCCACACAAATACAAATATAGTTTTCCATGTTATGAATGAGCTTTCTTTTTTACTTATTCCACCACAGGATGTTATTCAGCCAGACAATACCCCAGTGAACCTCTCCTGCACTGTTCCCAGTGCGATCAGGGGGAGGAGAGA
>NW_025182848.1:0-2602 GCF_004010195.1 Chiloscyllium plagiosum | reverse complement strand
AATAATTCATTATTACAGTTTGGCAATGTGTTCAGGTTTGAACTAACTTTCACTCACTCTGATGGTGCTATTAGAGGAGAGAGATGGGGGTGGGAGTGTGGGATGTTTAGAAAGGAGAAATGATCCTTGGAACTATTCCTGGTGACAAAATGGATTGGTGACCTAGGCACAGATTTCCGGTCAGTGGGATAAATGTAGGTATTTCCCTGAAGCAAATGTTCTCCTTAGTTGAAGGATCTGTAACAAGGGAGCATACCTTTAAAGTGAAAGGCAGGAAGTTTAGAGGGGATTTGAGGAAAATATTTTTCACCCAGTGAGTGGTGAGAATCTGGAATACACTGCTTGGGAGGTGGGAAAACTCTAACCTTTAAAAATTATGTAAATCATAGCTTTGAAATGTTATGACATTTCAAGTACTGGGCCAAATGCTGGAAAGTGGGATTAATGTAGACTTAGAGTAACTTTTTCTTTGTTGGTGAGGATTCAGTGGGCCAAAGGGCCTCTTCTGTATTCTGATTATATGATCTATGATTAAATATTCCCAAAGTTAGAACGTGCTTTTCTGTGTAACTTTCTACCCTAATGCTGCTCAGTGAGGCTCTTGCATACTAAATAGAACTGAAGCAGAAGGTTAATTTTTGAAAGGAAACCCTTCTAGTTACTTTACTGAACAAATGTAACATTCAGAAAATAATTAACTACTACATAGATGTTGCTTTATTAAAGAGTGTCTGTGTAACCTACCTTGTCTAGTGAAAATATTTTCAAATTTTCCTTTAAATGCTGTTTTTTTTTTGACAGCACTGCAAACCAAAAGGTTGTAAAACTTGTGGGAATGTCATGCTGACACATTCTGGTCAGGCTCTAAGGATTCTGGGTGGAGTAGGGCTTTTCTTCAGCTTCACTGAGGTGAGGTTTGTTCTATTGTAAAGTAACATTGGTTTTGCTTCTTCTGAAATGTCTTGTGAAACTATAATTTTCTTTTTTTTTTAAGAAAAGGTTTCTCATCAATTCCACTGAACCATTGCAGTTCTTTGTTCTGGGTGTGAAATCCTAAAGCGCTCAGGTGCTGCATAGTCCTGCTCTAGGCAATAGTCCTGCCTTGGACATTCTGGTTCTTCTTTAATAAATTTCTTTACACAAGTATTTCTCTAAAATATATAGACAACACTCTGAAAATCTAGTTCTTTGGCATTTTTCCACTTATTTTATGATGTGGGGATATCAATAAAGGTTTCTAATGAATAAATCCTCCTTGCATATTTGCATCAGAAGTATAATGGAAAATATATGGTCTTTCTAAGTTTTCTAATTGGTCATATGGCCAAACCTAGGATCATGGGAAGACAATGACCGAGTGGTATTATCGCTGGACTGTTAATCCAAAAACTCGGGTAATGTTCTGGAGACCCAGATTTGAATCCAGCAATATCAGATGGTGGAATTTGAATTCAATAAATATTTGCAGTTAAGAATTTGGTGGCTCAGTGCCAGGGACCCGGGTTCAATTCCAGTCTCTGGCAACTGTGCAAACTCCACATAGACATTCTTCCTGTGTCTGCGTGGGCTTTTTCTGGGTGCTCTGGTTTCCTCCCACAGTCCAAAGATTTGCAGGTTAGGTGGATTTGCCATGCTAAATTTCCTGCATTGTCCTGTAATGTGCAGGCTAGGTGGATTAGCAATGAGGAAATGCAGGATTACAGGGATGGGATAGGGGGTGAGTCTGGGTGAGATGCTCTTTAACGAGTCAGTATGGACTTGTTGGGCTGAATGGCTTGTTTTGACACTATAGGGATTCTGTGATTCTAATTATAACCATAAATCCATTGTTGTTTGTCAGAAAAATCCATCTAGTTCATTAATCTCCTTTAGGGAAGGAAACTGCTGTCCTTACCTGGTCTGGCCTACATGTGACTCCAGACCCACTGCAATGTGGTAGACTCTTAACTACTGACTGTGCAATTACGGATGGGTAATAAATGCTGGCTTAGGCAGTGACTCCCTCATCCTCTGATTGTATTCAATCTGTGCACAAAACAATAAAAGCAATCTGGGTAATTGTTAGGGTGGTGACTGGTAGAGAGATTGGAATTAGCGAGTTTTGAGAAGACTTGTAGCTCAGGTTGAGGTTCTGGATGTAGGTTTGCTCGCTGAGCTGGAAGGTTCATTTCCAGATGTTTCGTCACCCTACTAGGTAACCTCTTCAGTAGACCTCCAGGCGAAGCACTGCTGATGATTTCTGCTTTCTATTTATATGTTTGGGTTTCTTTGGACTGATGATTTTACCTAGTAGGGTGACGAAATGTCTGGAAACGAACCTTCCAGCTCAACAAGCAAACCTACATCCAGAGATTGGAACGGCAAGGGCTGAGTGGTGCCTTGAACCTGAGTGACAGTGACAGCCTGAAATTAAATAGCATCAGTACAGGATCAGTGTCTGACCCAGACCTAGGAACTGGTCAGTGTTAAGTATGTTATTTTGACCTTACACCAGATTACCAAATTATGCTATGATCTGATTATGGACCAATAATGTCTTATTTTAAATTTGGCAAAAGGTGAAATCCAGTGGACTGGCTAAGAGAATAAAGCCACAAGATTC
>NW_025182847.1:0-2602 GCF_004010195.1 Chiloscyllium plagiosum | reverse complement strand
AGATGAGGAAATTTGTACAATCGACGTTGGTGCCGTGTGTTAGGAGGGTCCCAAGGCAGAAAATGAGGCATTCTCCCTCCAAACACTGGATGGCAAGGATTTAGTAGTGAAGGAGTCCAAGGAGTTGCATCACTATTGTAATGTGGGAGGAGTAGTGAACATAGAACATAGAAGGTTACAGAGCAGTACAACCCTTCGGCTATCGATGTTGCGCCGCCTGGTGAAAATAATCTGATGCCCATTTAACCTACACCGTTCCATTATTATCCATATGTATATCCAATGCCAATTTAAATGCGCTGAATATCGGCAAGTCTATTTCTGTTGCAAGCAGCCTTTACACGCCCTTGCTTCTCTCTGCATGAGGAAAGCTAAGGGCATGTGCAGTTCCATGAATGTTTTGGGGAGTTTCTAAACCAAGTGGAGCACAACGGCTTCAAGGTATATAGAGATAACTTCGCTGTGGCAGAAGCAGGCAGAGACGCTCGGTCGACAGGGACAATCAATTTTGTGAATTTTAGGTAACAGATGGAACCGGACAGTGCCTGTTTCCAGGACTTTGAGGTGAGAGTCAGTGGTTGGGAGGTACCCTGTGATTATGAGGTCATGACAGTTTGACAGATGATGGTTTGGTGATGGGAGGTGAGGTCTTCGTCGAGAAGGCAGTGGGAGAAGATAGCCATGAATTGGTGCCTGAGTTCAACTCTGAACAGATCGGTGCACCAAACAGCCGCTGCACCGTGCTTGTCCACTGGTTTGATGTTGAGCCTGGGATAGGAACGGACGGATTGGAGCGCTACGTGTTGTAATAGTAAATGTTTTCAGTGAGTGTAAGGGGTGGACATATTGAGACAGTCATTTGGAAATGAATAAGTCAAGGGCGGGTAACAGTCCAGCACAGGATGGAAGTGCACTGTGTTTAATAGCAGGTTATATGATCCCAAAGCCTGTTGAGCGGGTTTCGGGACTGGGACATGAAAGAGACCAAGTCCTCAAGGTATTGAACTCTCTATTCAGCCCTGAAGGGCCTCAGGCTCCACAAAGGCCGGTACCTCAGGGGCACGCTGGTCGACTCTTCATTCACTCCTCCCAATATGTGCCGTTTTGGAAGGACTCTGTCTCAGTTGCCCACACTGAACACGGGGACCTCACATTTAATGCGCGGCCCTGACACAGAACTCCCGGACCACACACTGAAGACACAGATTCCACACAGAAATTAAAAACTTCATATTGAAAACAGATACACCACATTCTTGTGTGTACGTTGGTGATTCTCCATATGTGTGAATACAGTGGTGTTGGTTTAGAAATTAGCTGATTCATTTTTCTTCTGCTGCATGATAAATATTCTTTGGAAATCTATTTCTGAAAAGCCTTGACAGGCTGGAGTACCCACTCCTTCTCCTAGTTCATATATTCATTTGCTTTGTCTCCACTGTGAATCTTCCGTTATTGTCTCTGTCCGTATGTCCTGGTCTCCCGATGTTAAGAAACTTGTCAACCATCCTTATCCACATTTCTTATATTCCATAGGATGGACATGCTACTTTTATGAAATAGCCTGTGTATGGTTAGCAGTAACAACAGTAATCCGACTAACACGCATACTAAACTTTGTTTTGAAGGAACGGATATTTAGGAATAACTAATGAAGAACTTCTAATGAGAATATAAAATCACTGATTTGATATAATGATCGACTGAGAATTCTGAGAAGCTTCTTTTGGAAGGGCAACCAATGCTCTCCGTGGAAAGAAACAACCTCTGATGTCTCCCCACATCAGCCTGCAATGATGTTTAAAGGATGGCCCCTTACCATAGGGTCTTAGAGATATACAGCACGGAAACAAATACTTTGGTCCAACATGTTCATGCTGACCAGATGTCCGAACCTAATCTTGCACTTTACCCATAATTCTGTAAAACGTTCTTATTCATATACCCATCCACACACATTTCAAATACAGTACTTTTACCAGCCTCAACCACTTCCTCTGGCAGTTCATTCCATACACGTACTCTGCGTGAAACGTTTGCCCCGAGGTCCCTTTTATGTTTTACCTCTCTTGCGCTGAACCTCAGCCCTCTAATACTGGACTCCACCGCAGCAAGGAAAAGACTGTCTATTTCTCCTATATATGCACCTCATGATTTAATATTTCTCTATAATGTTATCCTCAGCTTCCATCGCTCCAGGGAAAACAGGCCAAGCCTATTCACCCTCTCCCTACAGCTCAAACTCGCAAATCTGGCAACTCTCTTGGAAATCCTTTCTGAACCTTTCAAGCGTCACAACATCCTCCTGAAAGGAAGGATACATTTCTGCACTGGAAAAAAAATGTATTTGACTACAACCTCGTTCTTTCACTCTCATCATCTTGTACACCTGTAACAAATCACCCAAGATCCTTCATTGCTCCAATGAGAAAAACATCAGCTCTCTCAACATTTCTTCATAAGACACGCGCTACAGTCCAGGCAGTATTCTGGTAAATTTCCTTTGCACCCTGTCTAAAGCTTTCCAATCATTCTAACACTAAGGTGAACTGAACTGAACACAATATCTCATGTGTGATCTAGCAAGGGTTCTATTAAGTTG
>NW_025182846.1:0-2601 GCF_004010195.1 Chiloscyllium plagiosum | reverse complement strand
CAGCCTGGGATCTGACAATCTGGGATCTGAGAGAATGGGATCTGGCAGTCTGGGATCTGAGAGTCTGGGATCTGACAGTCTGGGATCTGGCAGGCTGGGATCTGGCAGTCTGGGATCTGGCAGTCTGGGATCTGACAGTCTGGGATCTGAGAGTCTGGGATCTGGCAGTCTGGGATCTGACTGTCCGGGATCTGACAGCCTGGGATCTGGCTGTCTGGAATCTGACAGTCTGGGATCTGACAGTCTGGGATCTGGCAGTCTGGGATCTGACAACCTGGGATCTGGCAGTCGGGATCTGTCGGCATAGCATTTGACATTCTGGGATCTGACAGTCTGGGATCTGGCAGTCTGGGATCTGAAAGTCTGGGATCTGACAGTCTGGGATCTGGCAGTCTGGGATCTGGCAACCTGGGATCTGAGAGTCTGGGATCTGACAGTCTGGGATCTGGTAACCTGGGATCTGACAGTCTGGGATCTGGCCGTCTGAGATCTGGCAGTCTGGAATCTGACAGTCTGGGATCTGAGAGTCTGGGATCTGTCAGTCTGGGATCTGAGAGTCTGGGATCTGGCAGCACGGGATCTGAGAGTCAGGGATCTGGCAGTCTGGGACCTGGCAGCACGGGATCTGGCAGTCTGGGATCTGACAGCCTGGGACCTGACAGTCTGGGAGCTGGCAGCCTGGGATCTGGCAGTCAGGGATCTGACAGTCTGGGATCTGACAGTCTGGGATCTGGCAGTCTGGGATCTGACAGTCTGGGATCTGAGAGTCTGGGATCTGGCATTCTGGGAATTGGCAGTCTGGGATCTGAGAGTGTGGGATCTGACAGTCCGGGGTCTGGCAGCCCGGGATCTGGCAGTCTGGGATCTGGTAGCCTGGGATCAGGCAGCATGGGATCTGACAGTCTGGGATCTGATAGTCTGGGATCTGGCAGCACAGGATGTGACATTCTGGGATCTGACAGTCTGGGATCTGACAGTCTGGGAGCTGGCAGCCTGGGATCTGACAGTCAGGGATCTGACAGTCTGGAATCTGACATTCTGGGATCTGGCAGTCTGGGATCTGACAGTCTGGGATCTGAGAGTCTGGGATCTGGCAGTCTGGGATCTGGCAGTCTGGGATCTGAGAGTGTGGGATCTGACAGTCTGGGATCTGGCAGCCCGGGATCTGACAGTCTAGGATCTGGCAGTCTGGGATCTGACAGTCTGGGATCTGGCAGTCTGGGATCTGGCAGTCTGGGTTCTGGCTGCACAGGATCTGACAGCCTGGGATCTGGCAGCCAGGGATCTGGCAATCTGGGATCTGAGAGTCTGGGATCTGACAGTCTGGGATCTGGCAGCCTGGGATCTGGCAGTTGGGCATTGACAGCCTGTGATCTGACAGTCTGGGATCTGGCAGTTTGGGATCTGGCAGCACAGGATTTGACAGTCTGGGATCTGACAGCCTGGGATCTGGCAGTCTGGGATCTGACAGTCTGGGATCTGGCAATCTGGGATCTGACAGTCTGGGATCTGACAGTCTGGGATCTGGCAGCCTGGGATCTGACAGTCTGGGATCTGACAGTCTGGGAGCTGGCAGTCTGGGATCTGGCAGCACAGGATTTGACATTCTGGGATCTGACAGTCTGGGATCTGGCAGTCTGGGATCTGACAGTCTGGGATCTGGCAGCCTGGGATCTGACAGTCTGGGATCTGACAGTCTGGGAGCGGGCAGTCTGGGTTCTGGCAGCACAGGATCTGACAGTCTGGGATCTGACAGTCTGGGATCTGGCAGTCTGGGATCTGAGAGTCTGGGAACTGACAGTCTGGGATCTGGCAGCCTGCGATTTGGCAGCCTGGGATCTGACAGTCTGGGATCTGGCAGTCTGGGATCTGGCAACCTGGGATCTGACAGTCTGGGATCTGGCAGTCTGGGATCCAGCAGCCTGGGATCTAGCAGTCTGGGATCTGGAAGCCCGTGATCGGACAGTCTGGGATCTGAGAGCCTGCGATCTGGCAGTCTGGGATCTGGCAGTCTGGGATCTGACAGTCTGGAATCCGGCAGTCTGGGATCTGAAAGTCTGGGATCTGACAGTCTGGGGTCTGGCAGCCTGGGATCTGACAGTCTGGGATGTGAGAGTTTGGGATCTGAGAGTCTGGGATCTGACAGTCTGGGATCTGGCAGCCTGGGATCTGACAATCTGGGATCTGAGAGCCAGGGATCTGGCAGTCTGGGATCTGAGAGTCTGGGATCTGACAGTCTGGGATCTGGCAGGCTGGGATCTGACGGTCTGGGATCTGGCTGTCTGGGATCTGACAGTCTGGGATCTGAGAGCCAGGGATCTGACTGTCTGGGATCTGACAGCCTGGGATCTGGCTGTCTGGAATCTGACAGTCTGGGATCTGAGAGCCTGGGATCTGACAGCCTGGGATCTGACAGTCTGGGATCTGACAGCATAGCATTTGACATTCTGGGATCTGACAGTCTGGGATCTCGCAGTTTGGGATCTGGCAGTCTGGGATCTGACAGTCTGGGATCTGGCAGTCTGGGATCTGGCAGCCTGGGATCTGGCAGCCTGTGATTTGAGAGTCTGGGATCTGACAGTCTGGGATCTGGTAGCCTGG
>NW_025182845.1:0-2601 GCF_004010195.1 Chiloscyllium plagiosum | reverse complement strand
TGAATGATCAATATCTCCTTTAATCTTTGATAACCTGAGTTATTTTTTCTTTTCTGTCTACTGTTCCACCATCGAGAGTTATAGAGGCTTTTAACATTTTACACGTTGTAATTGTACAAACCCGCACCATTTCCTCTGATAGCTCATTCCATAAACGCACCACCCTCTGCGTGAAAACGTTGCCCCTCAGATCCCTTTTAATTTTTTCCCTTCTTCCCCAAAATCTGTGGCCTCTAATTCAAGACTAGCTCGACCCCAAGGATAAGAACGTATCTGTTTACCGTGTCCATTCGCCTCATGATTTTATAAACATCCATAAACTCACCTTTCAGCCTCCGACCCTCCAGGGAAAACAGCCACATCCTATTCATCCTCTCCCTGTAGACCGAATGCTCTAATACTGTCAACACCCTTGTAAATCTTTTCTGATCTGTTCCAAGAATTACAACATACATTTCAGAGGAGGCAGAGCAGAATTGTGCACTATATTACAAAATGTGGACGTAACCATTTCCTCGCAAATCCGACACTCAGTGCTCTGACCAATATATGAAAGCACCAGAATTACCTCCCTGCATGTTTGCGTCCCACATCAGCAGTGCCAGCTGCACGTTTCTGACGTGCAATAAGCTTGAAACAGGAACTGCTGGAACATCAGGAAAATGGAAAGACATTGGAAGTTTTTTGAGAAGTGACGGTGAGCCGAGTGGAGACGGGCTTAATGTGTATGCTGAAGACTTGCTTTCCTGTTTATCTTGGTACACACATCACTCCAGATGTATCAACCGCAATGACTGCCTATTATGTGTTTTCCTTTGCGAAACTCAGGAGAAAGTGAGGACCACAGGTCCTGGAGGTCAGAGTCGAGAGTGTGGCGCTGGAAAAGCACAGCAGGCCAGGCAACATCCGAGGAGCAGGAGAATCGATGTTTCTGGCAGAGGTCCTTCACCAGGAACGAAACATGTGGCCCGCGGAGTTGGGAGATAGATGCGAGGTGTTTGGGGCTCGGTGCATGGTAGATGAGAATGCAACAGGCAAATTAAGTTGGGGAGAAGATGATAGTTTGGAGCGGAAGGTAATGCAGATAGATGGGAAATATGACGGACAGGTCAAGGGGGCGGTGTCGATTTGGAGGCTTGGGAGTGGCATAAGATGGGTTAGGGAATTGTGGCCAAACGTGATATCCAAGTTAGTCCTGTGCGTTTCCAGGGTGCCAACGCGGATGATGAGGATTCACTCCCACAGGCTTCAAGTGGTTAAGGTTTGGCGTTGGTGAGGCAGCGTACTCTGCATCTATTTCGGTGCAAGCCACTCACTCGTGGTCGTACTACCCCTCTTTTCCGAGATGTTCCCTCACCCGCTTTTCCAAAAGTGCATTCCTTTCCGATTCCATGCATTCTGTCCAATTATTTGCTGTGGAATCTTTAAACTGCGCAGACCCCTCCACTTCTATACATTTAACCACAATTTTCTGTGCAACTGATACTAACTCCTATGGCTTAGTTTAAATTCCTGTCGACAGACCCAAGTTATCAGATTTTCCAAGGACTTTGGCCCCAGCATCGATCAGGCGGAGAGTGTCCCATCGGCCAGCTCAGTCCTTCGCCAGTTCAGACCCCAAAATCCAATTAAATAACACGTATTCTCTCACACCAGTCTTTCAAACGAACAATTACCTCCTTAATCTTGCTGATCTTTTGCCAATTTGTTTATGGAGCTGGTAGTAATCCAGAGATTACTCCTTTCTTTGTGCATTTTCTAATTTAGCACTAAGCTATAGATTTGATTTGATTAGAGTGTGGAAACAGGCACTTCGGCCCAAGTCCACACCGACCCGCCGAACCGCAACCCACCCATGCCCCTACATTTACCCCTTACCTAACACTACGGGCAATTTAGCATGGCCAATTCACCTGACCTGCACATCCTTGGACGGTGGGAGGAAACCGGAGCACCCGGAGGAAACCCACGCAGACACGGGGAGAACGTGCAAACTCCACACAGTCAGTCGCCTGAGCCAGGAACTGAACCCGGGTCTCAGGCGCTGTGAGGCAGCAGTGCTAACCACTGTGCCACCATTTCACCCACTATATTCCATCAGCAAAACTCATTCCTCTTTCGAATTACATCAAAATCTGGATCATTCCTCTCCCACTCCAAGTTCTTCTACAGCTGAGTTGAAAATTCGGAAAATGGGCACGAGGCAAGCAAGACAGCCTTTGCAACTCTTCAAAAGGAAACAGTCTGTATTTTCTGGCACATACTATTCCCAGTTTTATAAATAGACACCTCGACCGTAATTCTGTTCAGTGTTTGCTCACTCTCCCTGCAAAGCTAGGATTCTCATTCCAACAGGGAGAAAAAATCTCAGACATGTTGGACAGGTTGAAGGTCTCATACCCCTTAAGTACTACGCTCTGGTTCCTTCTTCCTGCCTCACTCATTGCCACACCTTTCTGTCACTGTTCTCTGACCGATTTGAGGTAGTTAATCTGAGGAGTGTGACAATCTGCAATAAAACAGTGTGCCTCAGATTTAACGTTAATAAATCATCCTGTAACCATTGCGAATTGTTCAAGAGAATTCCAAACATCTGACAAA
>NW_025182844.1:0-2601 GCF_004010195.1 Chiloscyllium plagiosum | reverse complement strand
GGAGGGTGGGGGCGGGGAGACATTGATGAAGCACATGAAGATGTTTGTTAAGAGGAAACTACCCTGAGGATCTTCCACAGAGGTGACCCAGGACTGAGATGATGAACATCTTCCTTTGTGCCAAGTTTGATTCCAAACACTGGAGAGGTTATTCTGATTCCCATTAAGTCCAGTTTTGCTAAGCTCCTTGATGTCAACAGAAGTCAACCATTGCCTTGATATCAGGGCCAGTCATTTTTACCTGACCCCTTGAGTGAACCTTTTTTATTCACATCAGTAGCCATGATATAGGAGCAGCAAGGGTTTTCTTCAAACAGGTGGTATTGAATGTCAGGACTAAGCTTCTCAAGCGTGTTCAGGGAGCTCAATGACTGAAAGTATTTGTAGAGGAGGTCGATGGATATTCACCTGTCAGAGAGTTGAGGGCTATGAAGAATTGGATATGAAAGAGGATTTGAGACCTAGAGCACATCAGTCATGATCTTAGTGAAGGGCAAGGCAGGCTTGGGGAGTGAACGACCTGCCCCTGTTCTGATGTTCTCACATTCTGTTGTTGGAAAATTAGTGGGTGTTATTTTCATGAATGTTCTGTTATTGAACGTTGCAGTCAGGAAGATCAGAGGATTTTGTGAGCCATCTCTGGGTGAGGTAAGTGGGCTGTATTCTCAGTGAAGGGTCTACAACATGCCCAACAAATGAAATACAAGTTGCAGAGAGGGGAAGCTCTGTAAAGAAATTTGAGGGGAATCTTTCATACTCAGCCTGGGTTTTACAATTACATTTCCCAAATCACCTCAAAGCGTACGTGACAGTCTTGTAGGGCTGAATGGTCTCCTCTGTTTCTGTGCACCAGGTTGTAGCAGCAAGTATCCCTTCAACTGCTCCTGCCTAGTTGGTTTGAGGGGCTGAATGGAACACAGAAATATGGGATTGAGGAGCAGGAGTTGGTCATTAGATACTTTGAGACTTCTCCAACAGGCCCTAAGATTGTGGCTGTTCAGGTTGTGGTCTCAGTCTCACTTTTCTGTCTGCGTCGCATTATCCATGAATCACTTCTATGTCAAATATTTAATTAATGCAGCTTTCAATCGATGTGAACAATACGGGCACGATAAACTTCCAGTGAAGAGAATTCTGACGTGAATGGTACCTTCAGAATTTTTCGTCGTCCCTCTTAGAGCATCACAGAGTCATGCAGCGTGGAAACAGAACCGTAAAACCAATCTGTTCCCTCTGATCAGATATCAAATCTGACCTCGTCCCATTTGCCAGTATTTAGTCAATATCCCTCCTCTTTCAGATATTTTTAAAAATGTGTGATTGTAACCGCCATCACCACTTCCTCTGACAGCACTTTCTGTAAAAAACACCTCTCTCTGTTTGTAACATTTACCTTCAGTTCCGTTCTAAATCATTTCCCCATCGCCTTCAACCTATGCCCTCTTGTTCTGGACTCCCCTATCCTGTGGAGCAGAACGTGGCTGTTCAGAATATCCATGTCTCTGATGATTTTATAAACCTCTATCATGTCACCCCTCAGCCTCTGACACTCCAGGGAGAAACACATCAACCTAATCAACCTTTCCCTGACGATCAAACCTCCAGTGCTCGAACATCCTTGTAAGTAATTTCTGCAGAAAATCGAGCTGTACGCAGAATTCTTAAAGTGTCCTCACCAACATCCTGTACAGATGCAACATGCCACCACAACTCCAATACTCAATGCTCTGACTGATTAAGGCAAATGTGCCAAATGTGTTCTGTCCCACACTGTCTACCTGCGTCTCCACTTTCAAGGAACAATGCACCTGCAGCGTTATGTCTCTTTGTTCCACAACACTCCCCAGGACCTTATCATGAAGTGTATAATTTCTGCCCTGGCTTGCCTTTCCAAAATGCAAAAACTCATATTTATCCAAATTAAACTTCATCTCTCACGCCTTGCCCCTTTGTCCCTTCTAGTTGCGCTCTCGTTGTACTCTGAGATAATCTACTACACCACCTTTCTGACGTCATCTGCAAACTTACTAACTATGGCCCCGATATTCACATACAAATCCTTTACATAAATGATGAAATGCAGTGAACTCAGTACTGATTCTTGCAGCACACTGCTGCTCACAAGCCTCCAGTCTGAAAAGTACCCCTCTTCCTTCAAGACAATTGTGACTAGCTTCCTCTGTATCCCATGTGACCGAACCTTATTAATCTGCCTACCAATCGGAATATTATGAAGACCTTGTTGAGGTCCATATAGTCAATGTCTACCAAACTGCCTTCATCAATCTTCTTTGTCACCTCTTCATAAAACTCAATCAAATTAATGAGATATGAAATTCCATGCAGAAAGCCACGTTGTCTACCCCGGTCAGCTCTGGCTTTCCCAAATGTATGTAAATCCTGTCCCTCAGAATCCCCTCCAACACCATTTACATTATGCTCACCGGTCTCTAGTTCCCCGGCTTTTGGGGTCACTGTTTCCTTTTGTAGTCCCACTGCTCCACTGCACACAACAAATCTGAAATGTTGATATGGTAAATGATATGTCAGACTGGGTCAGTGTCAGTTTTAGCAACAAGTCAGGCCAGTTTCTTTAATCTG
>NW_025182843.1:0-2601 GCF_004010195.1 Chiloscyllium plagiosum | reverse complement strand
GGCCCTGGGTCGTGTTGTAGAACAGAGAGGCCTTGGAGTTCAGGTACATCATTCTTTGAATTGTGCGTTATATGGAGACAGGGTGGTGAAGAAGGCATTTAGCATGCTTGACTTCACTGCTCAGATCATTGAATATCGCAATTGGAATGTTATACTGACGTTTTACAAAGTGTTGGGGAGGCCTCTTCTGGATTGATGTGTGCAATTCCGGTTGGCCTGTTACAGGAAGCAGAGGGTTCAGTAAAGATTTACGAAGATGTTGCCGGGAATGAAGTGATTGAGATATAAAAATAGGCTGGAAAGGCTAGAACGTTTCTCACTGGAACACTGCGGATGCAGGTCTGACCTTATTGAGGTTTATACAACCATGAGTTGCATAGAGAAGGTAAATGACAAGGTCTTTTCCATCGAGTGGAAGAACATCAAAACTGGGGCTCATATTAAAAAGTGAAAGGAGAAGGACTTAAAAAGAACATGAGGGGCAACCATTTTACACAGCGTGTGGTTTGTGTGTTGGAATGTACTGTCAGAGAAAGTGATGAATGCAGGTACAGCAACAATGTTTAAAAGGCACAGAGGCATAGAGATTACAGCACGAAAACTGACTCTTTGGTCCAACTCATCCATGCCAACCAGATACCCTAAATAAATCCTGTCCCTTTTGGCAGCCTCTAAACCCATCCATCCTTCCTATAGCAGGGAGACCGGAATTGAATGCAGTATTCCAAAAGTAGCAGAATCAATGCCCTGAGTAGCCGCAACCTGACCTCTCATCTCCTATACTCGATGCTCTGACCAATAGAGGAAATCCTTTAATCACTATTCTATCTACCTGTGACTCTACTTTCAAGGAACTGTGAACCTGAACTCCAAGGTTTCTATGTTCAGCAACGCTTTCCAGGGCCTAACCATTAAGGGTATAAGTCCTGCCTGGATTTGCCTTTCAAAGATGCGCATTTTGATAAGCAAATGAATTGGAAAGGTTTGGAAGGATACGTACAAAGAACAGGCAGGTAGGACAGTTTAGTTTTGGAAGGTGGTTAGTGTGGACAGATTGGCCCGAAGGGTCTGTTTCAGTGCTGTGTGAATCTGCGACTATATGACACTATAGCAGGCAGACAAAAGACAGGTTAGTTTCACTCATGCTCCCTTTGTCATCCATCCCAGGGGATGAGACATGGCATGGGGAGTATTGTGGATGGATGGAGACACAGAGGGTCTCTGACATTCAGTGGGGGTGTAATGTAGGAATGTCAGAATGGGTGGTTCAGGGGAGATGAAGACACACAAAGGAGGGAAATTATACAGGGACCATGGAAGGGGAAGGTGCTAAGTTTGTGAGAGTGCAATATTTTCCAGGGTGGGGTGTGTAAAATTGGGGTGGGAGGGCTGCAGTTTCAGGATTGAAAGACAGAAATAAGAAAGAAAGAAAGAAAGAGCGAGAGAGAGAACAAGTGAAACTAAAAGAAAGAAAGGAAGAGAGAGCGAAAAAATCCACAAGGTTGAAAGAAAAAAGAGAGAAAAAGACAAAAATAAAAGGCGATCAGTAGGAAAGAGAGAACGGGATACGGTGAGAGAGAAAAAGATTGAGAGAGACATATGGAATGTGAGAGGTAGAGAGCGTAAAAAGAGGAAAACTCAGAGAGAGATAAACAGGATGTAAGGAAAGACATGCCAAGATTAAAATAGTGATACACTCCACTCAGGTTGATCCCAGATCTCTGGATGGTCCCTCGGACTCACTCTTTTCCATTGGGGACAGACCCAGCTCCAGGGCCTTGCTTTAGGAGGGGCTGGTTCACGTAGGGAATGGGGGGTATTAAAGTATCAAACTTGGATTAAGATTCAAACACTCCCGACACTCTCACTCACAGAGACAGACAGAGCCACATAGATACCCATTCCCTGCTCAGTGCACATGGTAAATGGGCAGTGTTGCCAGAACCTGTTTGAAATACTCACAGGTCTGTCACTCAGAGAAGCCCTCTCCACCCATGTCCCAGCTCATCCAGTCAGTGCCCACCGCTCTCTCCCTGCAGTAAACCTCCACTAGGGATGCAGCCCAATCAGAGTCATTTTGGTGGGATTATCAGGAGGAAAGGAGTGAGGGAGGTGCGAGATGAAGCAGAAGATAAACATTTTAATCCGTGCTGCCTTCTGTCTGCTCCTGCTGAGCATTTCACTGCTCAGGAATGAAAGCTGTATATATTCTCATCCCGACAAATTCCTTTTGTCTTTGGATTTTCTGATTGATCAATGTCAAAATCATAACTTGCGATTTACGGGAATCAAACCCAGGTCACCTGTTTGTAAGGCAGCTATACTCACTACGATAGCACCATCACTGTCTACTTTAACTCAACATAATCCCCAAACACATTTTAAAAAGACGTTTGTCATGACAAATTAAACAGAGCTGATGTTGACCCATGGAAGGTAATATTAGGCAAGGTGACAATAACTGATAGAAAGAGGCAGATTTGAAGGAGAATCTTAAATCGGAGGGGGAGCTGGACAGAGAAGGTGTAGAGAGAGAGTCCACGAGTCCTTCTGGTTGGGCTTGGATTCCCCGCCAACCCATCAGATTGTTCATGGGAAGGA
>NW_025182842.1:0-2601 GCF_004010195.1 Chiloscyllium plagiosum | reverse complement strand
CAGTGACAATGATCTGTATCTCCTTGTACACCAGTCACTGAAAGCAATATTGAAGGAAATAAAGCAGTTAGGAAGATAAATGATGTGCTGACCTTCATTTCAGGGGAATTTGAGTCTAGGAGTAAGGATTCTTACTGCAGCGGTACAGGGTCTAGTTGAGACCCCATTTCGAACATTGTGCTGTATTGTGTGCAGTTTTGGTCTCTGTACCTAACAAATGACAAACCTGACATTGAGGGAGAGCAGCGAAAGATGACCAGACCGATCTCTAGGATGGCAGGCTTATTGTGGGACCAGTGTTTGGGGTTTAGGAAAATGGGTGGAGATCTCAGTGAGATATATAAAGCTCTGACAGAGTGAGACATATTGAAAGCAGGGATGATAATTCCCCAGGCTGTGGTGTCTAAAACAAGGAGCCACAGTATTAGATACAGACAGGCCATTCTGCATTGAGATGATAATAAATGTCTGCACTCAGAGACTGGTGAACCTGGGGAATGCGCTGGAACCAGGAAGCCAACACACTGATTATAAATACGGATTTAGAGACAGTAAAGGGATGGTGGGAGAGCAGGAGAACGGTATGGAAATAAAGGGCCAACCAATATTATGTTGAATTGGGTAGCAAATTCGATGGACCAAAGGAACTACTGCATTTCCTATTTTATAGCTTCCCAAGGTTAATCACATTAACAGATACATTCACTGTGTGGGATAAGTGCATTGTGGAGATGTTTGAACATGGACAACAATGAGGAAAGCTCAATGTGTTGTATGGCCTACTCCATTCATGATGTTTCAGTCTAGTCTGTGGAAAAGCTCTGTAAATGTTGTCACAAGCTCTCAGATATTAGGAAGGTGGTCTCTGCAGGGTCAACAGGACTGTGTTTCCCGTTCCTTTTCCGTTACTGAGGCTGGGGCCGGGTGTTCTGTCCGGGTTTAACCTTTAAGACCTCGGAGCAGTTTGATACAATAGAGTGTCTTGCTTGGCCGATTCAGAGACCATTGAAGAGTTTATCACATGTCTGTGTGTCTGGGGTCACGTTTAGGCCAGACCAGGAAAGCACGGGAGACTCACTTCCTGAAAGTACATTGGGGAAAGAAATTGGTGTGTGTATAATCGACATTGGTTTCAAGACCACTATTACTGACACCAGATTTTGCATCTTAATATATTGTCAACTGTTTTTAATTTCCAGAGTATTAGCCTGGTCTGGATTAGTAATCCAGTGATATTTCCACAACAGCACCATCTCCACTTGGGGACCTATCAGAAACCACACTGAGCAGGTTATTTCTGTGCTGCTTGACAGCTCCATCAAAAATATCTCCCACCAATTTGATTGTCGTGATGGGACTGAAGGGGTGGTAAATAGTCAGATTGTGGTTATTCTCCTCTGAGGAGACTGGACATAGCTGAGTAATTTTTCACTCAGCTGTGTCCAGCTGGAATGAAAGAGCTTTCCCAGGGACACGGCTTGTTGTGCAGCACAAGTCTTCAGTCCTATTGCAGGAATGGCGTCAGTGCCCATTGCCTTTGTCGTATCTCCTGTGTTCAGCTGTGTCTTCATGTCACGTGCTGTAAATCGAATTGGTTGAAGACTGGTATCTGTGATTCTATGGGCATGATGATGAGGGTGAGGTGGATCATCCATTCAACACTTCTGGCTGAGGATGGTGCAGATACCACATCCTGGTCTTTTACACTGATGTACAGGACTGTTCGATTATTTAGGATGGGGATATTTGTGGATCCCTTTCCTCCAGTCATTTGTTTAGTCGTCCGTCACCATTTATATCTGAATGTGGCAGGTTTGCGGAGCTTAGATCACATCTGTTGGTCAAGTGTGGTAACTTTAATGCGTTAGCATCAGGTTTAAGTTCACGTGGTTCTGACCCTGACATGTTCACTCACAGTCATGACTGAAACATAGATCGTGTTGATGGTAATGGCAGACTGAGGAGATTATCCTAGGAAAATTGTTTCAGGTTGTGGTTGAATGCTGTTCTGCTTCTCCTACTGCTGTAGTCTACAGCACTACATGAATACGCAAGTTTGAGCTGCTATATTTGCAATGCAATTCTGCTGCCTGTCCCTTCGTTCACATGGAGACCCATTCACCCATCAGCACTGCACTCAGTGACCTACTCTGGTTTCTAAAGTGGAAATACTTCCATTTTCATACTCTCATTCTACTGAGGGTCTCTCCCCGGGTCATGCTACCAATCTGACACATTCTGCAAAACCAATTAACTTTTTTAAATTCAATTGTTTAATTCATCTGAATATTTTTCCTTGAGTAATACCATCTTCTGTGTTTAAAATGAATGTATTTCCCTCTATTTCTCTCCCTGATCATGATTAAGAGCTCTGTAGTGTCAGTGATGCCAGCCTTATGTAGTTTCAGAGCCAATGAATTCGCTGGATTCTCAATCATCTTCATCACATTGTATGCTTCACCTTTCGGTTTGATACCTCATCGCTCATGGCTGCCTTGTCCTCCCACGAGTATGTTTCATCTCCTTTGGGATGAATTTCTAATATCGTCCGAATTACCCACAGAAACACCTGCCATTGCCGCTCCATTGTCTTTCCTGTTC
>NW_025182841.1:0-2601 GCF_004010195.1 Chiloscyllium plagiosum | reverse complement strand
CACAGTGATCAGCACATTCCCACAGTGATCAGTGCATTCGCGCAGTGAGCAGTACATTCCCACCAGGATCAGGATGTTCCAGCAATGATCAGTACATTTCCTCGGTCTGTGATCAATACATTCCCGCAATGATCAGTAAATTTCTGCTTGATCAGGATATTCCCACTGTGATCAGTACATTCCCAGTGACCACCACATTCCCACAGAGGTCACAACATTCCCACAGTGAACAGTACATTCCCACAGTGATCAGTGCGTTCCCACAGTGATCAATACATTCCCACAGTGATCAGTACATTCCTACAGAGATCAGCACATTCGCACAGTGATCAGGATGTTCCCAAAGTGATCAGGATGTTCCCACACTGATCAGTAGATGCCCACAGTGAGCAGTACATTCCCACAGTGATCAGTGCACTCCCCCAGTGATCACTACATTTCCGCACTGATCAGTACATTCCTGCAGTGATCCTTACATTCCCGCTATGATGAGTACATTACCGTGGTGATCAGTACATTCACACAGTGATCAGTACATTCCCGCTATGATCAGTGCATTCCCACAGTGACCAGGACATTCCCACAATAATCATTACATTCCTGCAGTGAACAGTACATTCCCGCAGTGATCAGTACATTCCCACAGTGATCAGTACATTCCCGCAGTGATCAGCACATTCCAACAGTGATCAGTACATTCCCGCAGTGATCAGCACATTCCAACAGTGATCAGTACATTCCCGCTGTGATCAGTATATTCCCACAGTGATCAGTACATTCCCGCAGTGATCAGTACATTCCCACAGTGATCAGTACATTCCCGCTGTGATCAGTACATTCCAACAGTGATCAGTACATTCCCGCAGTGATCAGTATATTCCTGCAGTGATCAGTAAATTCCCAGTGATCAGTACATTCCAACAGTGATCAGTACATTCCGAGAGTGATCTGTACATTTCCACAGTGATCAAAACAATCCAATACTGATCAATACGTTCCCACAATGATCTGTACATTCCCGCAGTGATCAGTAAATTCCTGCTTGATCAGTATAATCCCACTGTGATCAGTACATTCCGCAGTGATCAATACATTCCCACAGTGATCAGTACTTTCCCACAGTGATCAGTGAATTCCAACAGTGATCAGTACATTCTCGCAGTGAACAGTACATTCCCACAATGATCAGTACAGTTCCACAGTGATCAAAACAATCCAACACTGATCAATACGTTCCCACAGTGATCAGAATATTCCCGCAGTGATCAATACATTCCCACAGTGATCAGTACATTCCCATAGTGATCAGAACATTCCTGCATTGATCAGTACATTCCCACAGTGATCAGTATTTGACCGCTGTGATCAATACATTCCCACAGTGAATAGTATATTCCTCCAGTGATCAATACATTCCCACAGTGATCAATCTATTCCCACAATAATGAATACATTCCCGCAGTGATCAATACATTCACACAGTGATGAGTACATTCCCACAGTGAACAGTATATTCCCGCAGTGATCAGTACATTCCCACTGAGTTCAGTACATTTCCGCAGTGATCAATACATTCCCAGATTGTTCAATACATTCCCGCAGTGATCAATACATTCCCAGAGAGATCAATACATTCCCACAGTGATCAGTGCACTCCCGCAGTAATCACTACATTCCCGCACTGATCAGTACATTCCTACAGTGATCATTACATTCCCGCTATGATGAGTACATTAACGTGGTGATCAGTACATTCACTCAGTGATCAGTACATTCCCGCTATGATCAGGGGATTCCCACAGTGTTCAGGACACTCCCTGTGATCATTACATTCCCACAGTGATCAGTACATTCCCACAGTGATCAATTCATTCCCACAGTGATCAGTACATTCCCGCAGTGATCAGTAACTTCCTGCTTGATCAGGATATTCCCACTGTGATCAGTACATTCCCAGTGATCAGTGCATTCCCACAGTGATCAATACATTCCCACAGTGATCAGTGCATTCCCACAGTGATCAGTATATTCCTGCAGTGATCAGCACATTCGCGCAGTGATCACAACATTCCCGCAGTGATCAATACATCCCCACAGTGATCAGTTCATTCCCGCAGTGATCAGTATATACCAGCTGTGATCAGATTGTTCCCACAGTGGTCAGTACACTCCCGCAATGAACAGTACATTCCGACAGTGATCAATACATTACCGCAGTGATCACTAAATTCCCACAGTGTTCAGTGCATTCCCACAATGACCAGTACATTTCCACAATGATCAATAAATTCCCACAGTGATCAGTACATTCCCGCAGCCATGAGTGCATTCCCGCAGTGATCAGTAAATTCCCACAGTGATCAGTAAATTCCCCCAGTAATCAATACATTCCCACAGTGAGCAGTAAATTCCCGCAGTGATCAGTACATTCCCACAGTGATCAGTATATTGCCACAGTGATCAATACATTCCCACTGTGATCAATCCATTCCCACAGTGATGAGTACATTCCCACAGTGAACAGTATATTCCCGAAAGTGATCAGTATATTCCCACAGTGATCAGTACATACCCGCAGTGATCAATCCATTCCCAGATTGA
>NW_025182840.1:0-2601 GCF_004010195.1 Chiloscyllium plagiosum | reverse complement strand
CCTCCTCATACAAATAACTCATTGCCCCTGCTTGATGTATCACCGCCATGACACAGGACCGATCCTGCCATATTTAAAGTGTTTTGATTAGACAGATACAAACGTATGTACAAAATAGGAGTGGAAGTAAACCATTTGTTCCCCCAAGCCTGCTCCACCATTTAATAAGATCATAGCTGATCTGTTTGTGCTTCAATGTCACCTTCCCATCTTCCCCAACCAGCCTTGAATCCCTGCCAAACAAGAATCTATCCACCTGTTTTTGAGATATTTAATAATCCCACCTCCACAGCATTCTGAGGCAGAGAGTTCTAAGGTCATACAATCCTCTCGGAGAAAAACATTCCCTTCATGTCAGAGGGTGAGCCCTAATTTTAATGCAGTGACCACTGGTTCTGGATTGGCCGAGAAGGGGAAACGTCCTTGTCAACTTCACCTTGTCAAGATCATTCAGAGCCTGATATACTTCAACTAATTCACTCCTCACTCTTCCTATCTCAAGTGGAAATAAGCTCAGTCTGTCTAACCTATCCTCAAAACTCACTCATTCCATGTATCAGTCCAATAAACCTCCTCTGTACTGTCTCTAATACATTTAAATTTTTCTTAAACAAGGAAACCAAGGTTACACGCAAAGGCTGAATCTCATCATATTTTGGCAAAGTGTTATTCTCAGTGGGTTTTCTTGGAGGGATTCTCTCTCTGTGAGCTTCAGCAGGTTTTCTCACACTACCGTCCCAAATGTGCCTCATTAACTCCCTGCCCTGCCCATGGGGCACTGCACTTGTCTGGTGTAAACTGGGCTCTGACACTCACTGTGGCCGGAAGAACTGGTCATTGCCGTTGTGTCCTGGGATACGCTGGCATCACTGTCGGCAGTACCATCTTGAGACCCCCAAAGTGACCCCCAAAAGGATGCCATCTTGGGATCCACAAAGTCCCCAGATGTGTCATTCCCTGGCCCTCCTTGTCAGAATGCATGATGGGTGTGACAGTTGAGAGTTCCTCTTCACTGTCTATGTCATGGCACAGCAGCTATAACCCAGAGCTTCCCACAGCACAGAGGTGACGTGGTTAAAGCTGCCTGGCACCAACTGCGTATCCCCCTCCCAATCACTGTTTCAGCATCAGGCCACACACCTCAATGGCCCGTACTCACAGCTTACAGGTTCCCCAGTGCCCACTGGAGGCCACATTCATCATTGGTCACTTTGGGGCTCAATGAAGTATATCATTGATTATTTATGAATATTTTAATATGTTAAATTCATTGATGGAAAGGAACCTCTCTCTATTGATGAACTCTGCAGTGTTGTGATACAGCCGTCTCAGTTTGAGGTGTGTGCAGTTGATAGTGCCCACACCTGGGCAATGCCAACTGTGTTCTTGAACCCTCCTGCTCAGGCTGCAGCACTGACCTTGTCACGGGGAAAGGAGGTGAAGTGGTGTAATCTGTCAGAGATGGCACCGGTCGCAGTCTTGGGACTTTTGTGGGTGGACAATTGGGAAACCCCACACAAGACCCTGTGGCTCCCCGGATACGGCCAGTCACATGACTGTCCAACACAGCTGTTACCATGATGGCCCCTGGGAGGTCCCAGGTCTCAGTCCAGCTGCTGGGTATAATCCCGGGACATCCCCATCCAGCTCTGATATTGTGCTTCACTCATCCGGAGGAGATGGCATCGAGGATGAAGATTCTGGCCCTCCTCAGTCTGTGATATACCCCGAGGAGCCCTTCAGCAGTGACCTCTTCATCTGGTGGAGGCTGTTCAGCTTCTGCTGCAGGTTGCTGCTGGCCCAGGGTTTCCTGGTGCATCTGTCCCTCCTGTAACTCCCTGCCCCGTTGTTATATGTCAGCAACTGCAGGAATGATACTGGCTGTAGCTGGCTCCATCGGTCACATTGGCAATGACCCTGTGTCAGGAACATAGGAACAGAAGAGGTTCTTAACAATGGGAACAGTCCACAGTCCCATCTCAGAGAAATGGCAGCTGAACATGTTCCTCTATCGAGTGAGACAATGTTGTGTCTGACAAGGAGGGCCATGGAATGACACATCTTGCCACTTTGACATGGGACCTTATTTCGAGGAGTGTTCCCCTGGTCAGACTGAAGAGAGGCAGCAGCTGCATGAGCCTGGTACCCTTCTCCCCCAGACCCACATCACCCACACAAACCATCATTGTATCTCAGAGAGTCTTCCATTATCCTGACAGTTCAGGTGGAGAAGGAATCAGCTCTGTGCCCCTTTGTGCCCTCCCCTACCCCACTGAGGCCATGTTGGTAGTGACTGATCATCAACCCCCTCCCACAGCGTCCCAGGTCCTCTCATGCCTTATTGTCTCCTCCCTTGACAAATCATCAATTCCGCCATCATTGTCCTTGTCCCTTCCACATCTCAGGCTGTGGCCTACAATTCCCAGCATTGATCCCTCCAGCTCCCTTCACTGACAGAACTCCATGTTAAGCCCTCCATGCCCCTCCCCAATGGCCATTCCCCCTGTGTGCAGGACTGACCAGGGCCCACTCCTCAGGCTGCACTGAGACTGACCCCTGACCATGACAGCTCCAAGTGGCTGACTGACCATGGCCCAGCCC
>NW_025182839.1:0-2601 GCF_004010195.1 Chiloscyllium plagiosum | reverse complement strand
AGAGACAGAGAGAGAGAGAGAGAAGTGACAGACAGACAGAAAAGGAGGAAGAGACAGAGAAAGAAATCAGAGGGAGAGGAGTAGAGATATTGTCATACAGTGGGAGACGGGGGAAGAAAGAGAGAGAGAGTCAGATGGAGGGGAGAAATAGTTTGAGAGGGAGAGAGTCAGGGAGAGGGTGAGAGAGATGAAGGTAAAGAGGAAAAGCGAGGGATAGAGTCAGATAGAGAGAGAGGGCGACAGAGATAGACCGACACAGGCAGAGGGAGAGAGAAAGAAAAAGGCAGTCAGACTGTGGCAGGCGGTGAGGGAGAGTGAAAGAGGTAGTCAGGCAGGCACTGGGAGAGAGGAAGTGTCAGGGAAAGGGAGTGAGTGACATAGACAGAGGCAGAGAGAGAGGCAGACAGTGGGGGCCAGTGGAGAGAAAGAACAGCGAGTCAGACAGAGGGCGATAGAGAGAGTGTGTTAAACGGGGGTGGTAGGAAGAGAGTTAGCGAGAGAGAGCGACTGTCAGACAGATGGGCAAGGAGGGAGAGATGGAGAGAGAGAAAGACAGAGGGAGGGAGAGAGACAGAGGGAGTCAGACAGCGGAAAAGGGAGAGAGACTGTCAGACAGAAAGAGAGACAGAGAGGGAGCCACACAGGGAAAGGGAGAGAAACAAATAGTGGGCGGGTGTGTCGCGGGACAGAGACACAGAGAGACAGACAGAGGAAAGACTCGGACAGAGGAAGAAAGATAGAGAGATTCGGACAAAATGAGCGGAAGGGAGAGTGTTAGAAAGAGGTATTGAGAAAGATAGCGAGAGAGAGTCAGACATCGGGACAAGGAGGAAAAGAGCGGGAGAGAAAGAGAGAAGGAACACCGTTAGTATCCCATCCAAGTACGTCTGCAGGAAGTGCACCCATATCTTCCTCCTCCAAGACTGTGTTCAGGAACTGGAGCGGGAGCTGGGTGAACATCGGATCTTTCGGGAGGCAGAGGCTGTGATAGATAGGAGTTAGAGGGAAGCAGTTATTTCGAGGCACGAAGAAAGTTGTTTGAAGGAGGAAAATAACTGTCAGTGTAGGGATCGCCTGTGGTCGTTCCCCTGATAAAGAAGTGTACCATTTTGGATACAGTTGGGGGGCGACTTACCAGGGGTATGCAGTGGGGTGCACGTCTCTGCCACAGAGTCTGCCTCTGTTGCACAGAAGGGAAGGAGGGAAAAGAGGAGAGTGTTAGTCATTGGGCACGCGATAGTTACAGGGTCAGATAGAAGGTTTGTTGTTAATGAACGAGACTCACATTGCTCTGTTGCCTCCCAGGTGCCAGGGTTCATGACATCTCGGATCGTGTCTTTGCGGTTCTGTAGGGAGATTGGTCCAACCCCAAGCCATAGTCCATATAGGTGCAAACGACATAGGGAGAAAGAGGGACAGGATGTAAGACAGGATTGCAGGGAGCTAGGGTGGAAGCTGTGAGCTAGAACAAACAGAATTGTTATCTCTGGTTTGTTATCTTTTCCACATGATAGTGACGCATAGAGCAAGGAGGGACATCAGCTGAACACGTGGTTGTAGGGATTGTGCAGTAGGGATGTTTTCAGATACATGGATAATTAGAGCTCATTCTGTGGAAGGTCAGACCTCTACAACAGGAGGGTTTTCACTTGAATCGGAGGGGTACTAATATTCTGAGTGAGGAATTGGCTGGTACTATTCGGGTGGGATGAATCGAGCTCAGCAGGGGTATGGTTGCATTGCACAGCAGGGTGAGAGTAGGGATGGCATGGAGAGGATATCACGATTTCACGGGGATCAGAATGTGCTAGCAAAATGCTAGCTGGTTTGAAGTGTGTTTGCATCAATGAAAGAAGTATCAAAAATAAGGCAGGTGAGCTTGCAGCACGGATATGTACCTGGGACCTCGATATTGTGGGCATTTCAAAGACATGAAGAGACCGTGATCAGGAATTGATGTTGCCGGTTACACAGTTTAAATATTTCATTATGAACAGGAAAGGAGGTAAAAGAGAGGGAGGTGTGGCCGTCTTACTCAACGACAGTATAACCGTGACCTTCGACGAAGACTCGTCCACTGAGGTAGTATGGGCTGATTTTAGAAACGGGGAGAAGAGGTCACTCTGCAGGGAATCTTTTTAAATGCTTCCGCAGAGTTGCAGTGATGTGGTAGAGAGGATCTGCAAAATGATTCTGGGTAGGAGTGAAACGAACAGGGTGGTAATTATGGGGGAGTTTAACTTGCCCATCATTAACTGGACATACTACAACTCTTGCAGATCAAAAGGTTCTGTTTTTGTCCAATGTGCGCAGGAGGGGTTTATGACACATTATATCGAAGGGCCGACAAGATGGGAGGCTTCACTGGATCTGGTGCTTGGTAATAAACAAGGTCAGGTGTTTGGTTTAGTGGAAGGTGAGCACTTTGGTGAGAGTGACCATAATTCGGTTAAATTTAGCTAAGTGATGGAAAGGAATAGATACATGCCACAGTGCAAGAATTATAAGTGGGGGAAGGACAATCATAATGCGAGTAGTCAAGCCTTAAGCTGCGTAGAATGGAGAAGGAAAATGCAGGGAATGGGGGCAATTGAAATGTTA
>NW_025182838.1:1610-2601 GCF_004010195.1 Chiloscyllium plagiosum | reverse complement strand
GAGACATATCATATAATTAGAGGGTTTAGATAGGGTGGACAGGGAGAGCCTTCTTCCAAGAATGGTGACTGCGAGCACGAGGGGGCACAGAATTAAATTGAGGGGTGATAGATATAGGACAGATGTCAGAGGTAGTTTCTTTACTCAGAGAGTAGTAAGGGTATGGAATGCTTTGCCTGCAACGGTAATAGATTCGCCAACTGTAAGTACATTTAAGTCGTCATTGGACAAACATATGGACGTACGCGGAATAGTGTAGGTTAGATGGACTTCAGTTTGGGATGACAGGTTGGCGCAACATCGAGGGCCGAAGGGACTGTACTGCGCTGTTATGTTCTATGTTCTATGTTCTATGGTCTAACTCCCACAGCTTCTATTCAAAGGTGTACTTGCGTTCTGCTCACAGTTTCATTGTTCATTATCTGAATGGCATTTTTACGAACGCCCATTTTCCCAAACGTGCATTGCGGCCTTCGCAGCTTTATCTTTCCACAAGGGCTCCCACATGGTGGAAGGGAAGGAGTTGCAGGTTATTCACCCAATGATGTAATCCTGAGGTCTTCCAATACCTCTCCAGCATGTGGGAGTACTCACAACAAGGGTTGCTCACCCATCACCGGGCGGCAAAATTTCAAATTTTTCATCATTTTCTACAAATCTCTTGACTGTCTTCCCTCTAACTATCACTGTCATGTCCTCCAGCCCACTCAAGAGCAAATAGAGCTGGTCAATAGTATGCCAATCCAGCCAGCGGACACGACACCCAAGATTATGTTTTAAAGTGCACTTTCAGAAATTCTGCATTCCCTCGAATTCCAAGCTTCAGAGCATGTTCGATTTGAACTGTTTCACGTTTGGTGCCTAACAGTCACCTGCCAAGGCCATAAATTATGAATTCCCGTGGCAACGTAAATCGCACCAGGCAAAAGGAAAGGAATTACTCACCAAGTGATTAAGAAAAACTGCAATACATGCTGAAATCAAGGGTAAT
>NW_025182838.1:0-1175 GCF_004010195.1 Chiloscyllium plagiosum | reverse complement strand
TTGAATGCTTCTGTTCCTTATGTAGAGACAGGAATCTGCTGGAATCCATTTAAACAGGCAGGAAGTTGGAAGACCACAGCTCGCCAGGCTGCCTCAGATTTGAAGAAGTCAACATTTAGCAGGTACCAATTATTACCGATTGGGACAGTCCTTGAGGGATAGACTCCCGCCTGTTTACCCCTCTGCTTATGTAAACAGAATCGGTTTTAAAGCGAGTCATGAAGAAAGAAGAGGCCAAACGGATCAATTCCTCATTTTATGGAAGTTGGGCTCTCCTGAGGCCTTTGTCACTTTCAAAAGATGTGTCTGTATAGTTCCCTCCATGGGTCAAAATGAGGCTCAGTTCTCCCGCAGTTCATGAACAAATTTGACGGTATCTGACTTCAGACTTATTCTCCGGTTCATTGGAGATTAAAACTTTGCAGGGAAAGTCTCGTTCAGATGAACACTTGAGATGTCAGGCTGTGGGCCAATTAGTGGAAATTGGAAACGAGAATATTTGGATGTTTGTTGACTGGCACTGACATAATGTATTATTCTGTGCTCTAAAAGCACGGTGTCACAAACACTCTTTTTTGGAAGGAATCTCTCATCGCAGGAAAAGAAACCTGTTAAGAGAAGTCGCAATTGCACATGCCGTCCTTCCTGGTCGACTAGTGGTTACCATAAAGCGCTTTCACCGCTGTGGTTTGGGTTAATTTCTTGGTCAGGGAATCTGGATTTATTGTACCTGATAAGGGCAACAACACAAGTCGAACGTCTTTGACATTTCAAACGCGCCCGAATGTGCCTTGCATAATTGTGCAGGCCGCAAGGTGGCTCACTGGTTATCACTGCTGCCTCACAGCGCCATAGATATGATTTGCCGACAACTGGGTCGACTGTCAGTAAGTTGCCTTATTCAGGAGCAAATGAAGAGAAAAAGTGTAAGGAATTGTTCTGTGAGGGTTAATCCCAGGAGGATTGGTGTGCATTTGTTGTATCGTATAGGTAATTTCTGAACTGTAGGCATTCCATGTTCCCTTATTGTGTTGCTTTAGCACATGTTCAGACAGGCGAAAAAAGTGAGGAAAAACAGTCACGACCCAATCAGTGATTGATCCATTGTGTAACAACCAACGGATTCACATTTGACTGAACTTGCTCCCATTTTCCCTACCTTGGTAATGGTAGTA
>NW_025182837.1:0-2601 GCF_004010195.1 Chiloscyllium plagiosum | reverse complement strand
CGTGTCCCGAACACACCACACTGCGATCCTCAATCACGACCCTGCTTCATCTATGCATCCACTTACACCCATCTCCAGGACTGAAGGAAGGTCACACCCGAAACTTTGACATCTTCACCTCCTGATGCTGCCAGACTTCCCGTGTTTTCCAAGCCTCCTGCTTGTCTGCCTTGGATTTCACCATCTGCAGTTTTTTTTGTCTCTTCTGATGTCACACGTCGGCCGACTGATTTCCTCCACTAAACGAAACAGGGAGAAAACTTGTCATGATGCGAGTTTATTTAATCATTAAATTCAAATTTATCGACTATGATTGGATCAGAATCTATGTACATATAGTTATACTGAGATTACGATATCTGAGCTTCTACCAGAATTCCTTACATTTGCTTATAGTTCAATGCAATTTTAGCTCAGTGGCCTTGTGTCAAAGTTGTTCGCACTGCTTCCTCACAGCACGAGACAACCAAGTTCAGTTGCAGCCTCGGACGACAGCTTGTGTGGAGTTTGCACGTTCTTCCCATGTGTGAGTAAGTTTTCTCCAATATTCAGAACACGTGCACATCAGGTGAATTGACCAAGCGAAATTGTCCATTGTGTTCAGGAATGTGTAATTTAGGTACAATCGTCAGGCAAAATGCAGAGTAATCGGTCGGGGTATGGATCTGAATGGGATACTCTTCGAAGGTTCAGTGTGGACTTGTGGGGCCAAGTGGCCTGTTTCCACACTATAGGGATTCCATTTTTAAAAAAAGAGACAAAGAATCTTCCCCGTGTGTGTGTGAGTTTCCTCCGGGAGCTCCGGTTTTTGTCTTTAATCCAAATATATGCAGGTAAGGTGAATTGGAGATGAAAAATTGCACATCGTGTTCAAGGTTATGTAGGTTAGGTTCAAACGTCAGGAGTAAATCTGTAGCAATAGAACGGGGAACTGGTTACTCTTCGGAGGGTCGTTGTGGTCATTTTGGCTATATGGCCTGTTTCCACAGTGTCAGCAATCTGTGAAGGATTCCACTGCAGCCGTGCTTCTTTACCAAACCTAACAGGAAATGGTTCAAGAGCTATATCAATTATTAATCCCTCTGGCCTTTGAAGTTAGTGACAGGTAAGCGAAGCGTGAAAACCAAGTTTAATAATTCCACACGGCCGATTTTTATGCAACTCAATTGAATTCCAGACCATCAGACTTGTGCTTTTGCAATTTCTGTGAGAAAGGCTTTTTTATGTTCAGTTACAAAATACTGGGTTATGAAGATATTGATCCAACATTGGACTCAAATGCGGTTGTGAATTTCGGAATGGTAACAGGTTTATGGAAGAAATTGTTATACTGAAACTAACATAGTTGCAACAAGTGTGGTCATTTTGCAATATCGCTCAATAAGACAGAATTCTGTCAAGAAACAAAAATCAGCTTCTCCCGTGAATTATTGTGCACGGTTTGTTAGTTTCACAGTTTCTCCCATCCATCTCAATACCTAATCATCCCTATCTATCGCTCTAATTTATTCTCCATCCCTTGCTGTCACTCTCTCTCAGACACTCCCAATTGCCATTTTGCGTCTCCATCTCAACTCTGCAACACACAGTCTCCTTTCAAACCCACAGTTGCTTCCTCCTGTGTCTTTCTTCACTCGGTCTGTGTGATCTCTTCATCCTTTGATCGAACCTAATCTGTTACCGATCATGCTCGCTCTACCCACATCCATACCTGTACTGACTTCTTCCTGATCAATTTCTGTGCCTGCATGTGCTCGATGTTATTCGCTTTCTAAATTACAATAATCTCTGCTCTTTGTCTCCCCTAATTTAAAATCTTACTACCATGTGTTTTAGGCTCGATTATGCACAATATTTTACAACATCAGACTGATAGTCAATATTGTAAAATCCGAATAAACATAAACCTCAGAATAGGGCGAGACGATTTCCAGCTTCCTCTACGCATTATAGGGACTGGAAAACAGAGTTGTACTCATGAAAGGATTTATAAATAACGGTTTTTCTTGGCACAGTGACTCAATGGTTAACACAGCTGCTTCACTGTGCAAGACACGTCGGTTCAATTTCATCCTCAGGCGACCATAGGAAGTTCGTACATTCCCCTTCTCTCTGCATGGATTTCCTCTGAGAGCTCCGATTTTCTCTCACAGGACAAAGATGTGCACAGAACGTGGGTTATACGTGGTAAATAGCCCATAATATCCAGGGATGTGCAGTGTCGATGTGTGAGCCATGTGGAATGCAGGCTGCAGGTTTTGGGGAGCTGGATTGGACATTCTTTGGAAGATTGGTGTGGATTCCATGGACTGAACGGCCGGCCTCCACAAGAAAGGTATTTGGTTATACTTATTCTGATCGCCAGGCTCACAAGTAAAACCTGGTAAACATTGATGACTGTCTACTCCCATCTCTTGGCCAGAAGTCTTTTTCTCAACAACAATACTCAAGGAAAATGACAATTCGTTAACCCTTTGAAGATACAATCAAAAATACATAAGTTGCTCATTTATCCCGAAGAGCCTGCATTGCTAATAGATAATTTCACACACATTCATCCTCATATCAACATGCATGAATATTTCTGAATATCCCTGCTTT
>NW_025182836.1:2174-2601 GCF_004010195.1 Chiloscyllium plagiosum | reverse complement strand
GTGGTACTGAGTCATTTTTATGGTAAGTTCTTTCAACATCACGGATTTATATATGAGAGGAGGTAAATGGGCAGGGCTTACACCTCGGGTCCGCTCTTCCTTCACTCACAACACCCCACACCCACCTCCCATTGTCCCAAGGCACTTTCCGCTGCAACCGCCGAATGTGTAACACCTGCCCATTAACCTGCTCCCTCCTGAATATCCAAGGACTCGAACAGACCTTCCAGGTAAAGCAGCGCTTTACCTGCACATTTGCCACAAACTAGTCTACTGCATTTGTTGCTCACAGTGTGGTTTCCCCAAAGTAGCATAAAGCATAAACTGGGAGACTGCTTCGCAGAACATCTCGGTTCTGCCCGCAAAAAAAGGCCTTGAGCTTCTGGTTGCCTGTCACTTTAACACGCCACCCTGTTCCCTGGCCAAC
>NW_025182836.1:0-1328 GCF_004010195.1 Chiloscyllium plagiosum | reverse complement strand
ATTGCGGTTTCCCCACGCAGGTGTGAACCCTGCCGACTACAAACTGAGAAATGTCGTCAAAAAGAAAGGGAGACTGTTCCCCGGTTTCTTATTTAAGATTCAAATCAGTTAAGGGTGAAAGATATTTCACTCACATTGGGACTGGTCGGGAATCTGCAACCCACTGCCTGTCAGGGTGGAATAAGCAGATATCCACAGAACTGCTTATGAGGCTATGAGCCAAGTGTTTGGAAATGAGACTAGAACAGTGAGGGGCATGAAGTCGTGATCGAAATGAAGCAGGCACCTGAGTATTAATGTGTTTTATTTGCCAGTGAAAGGTACTGCTTCACCAAGTTGGGACTATGGAAGGGAAGCAGTGACGGTGATTATCTTTGGTTGTTCTCCTTGTGAAGGTTCCCATTGCTGCGCATGTCCGTATTAACGTCAGAACTCTGCGTCATGGCGGCGTTAGATACGCACAGGGCCGGGGGCGCAATGGATGACGCATCTGACTCCACTTACCTGTTTGAAATGCAGCTCACAGCTTCTTCACACACCCTAATTAATCTTTCTCATTGTCCTGAAGCCGGCATAAGGTTTGAATTCCCGATCTGCGGGAATGGGAATCTTTTCACTGTCTCGCGTCAGTAAATGTCCCTGAGAACATCCGAGTCACGTCACAGCGCTGTCAGGAGAGGAGAAGCAGAAATAGCCCCACACGCTGCTCACGGGCACATTTCACTTTCCCCAACTCACCGCCTCAACCACTGCGGCTTCTGGGAGTGGAAAGGGAACAAACACCAAAACCGAGTCTCATATTTGTGAATCTTCCGAAAATAAGAAAATCGTTCATCCTTTCAGATCTTCCAGCCGGGGGTGATTGTAAATGGCTGTCCAGTCAGTGTCGAGTCTTTTTGGCTGAAAATATCTTCCTTATCTCATCCCAGCATTTCTTGCCACAGAGAACTGTGCGGCAGAGTTCATGTATATATTTCCTTGTATGGTATTTTGTAAATAACATTCGTTTGCTGGTTGTTTGTATCGGGTATTTCAGGTTCATTAGCCGCTGTTTAAGTGTGTTGGTAGGTTTGTGGGCTACCATGATGGTGAGAGGGTTGAGTTGTCTGGACATCATTTAACAGATGCATTTAATGTAAGGTAATGTGGCTAGGGTTTCTGTAGACGTTGTGTCTGCTTGTGTCAATTTGTTGATGAGAAATCAGCACACTGGGTTTATTGGGTAGGCAGAAGTGAGGACTGGAGATGCTGGAAGCCAGTGTTTAGATCAGAATGGTGCTGGAAAAGCACAACAGGTCAAGCAGCTCCCCAGGAGCAGGAAAATCGAC
>NW_025182835.1:0-2601 GCF_004010195.1 Chiloscyllium plagiosum | reverse complement strand
GACCAAAACTACACAGAATACTGCACAATGTTCAAGATGGGAGCTCACCAAGGCCCTGTGAAGCTGCAGTAAGGCACACCTGGACTCAAATCCCCCGGAAATGAAGGTCAACACATCATTCATCTTCCTATCTGCTTTCTGTTGCAGCAGTGTTGCTTTCTGTGACCGTTGTACAAGGAGATCGAGATCCTTTTCAATGACACAGCTCAGCACTTGGTGGGTCTATATATACTGGTTAGTGTGCCAATATCAATCCCAGTATTGACTTCTAGCTTCAGAACACACTGCCCTGCATGGGCCTTGGAGTTTGGTGAAGAAGTCAACAAAAGTATACACATAAGTATCTTCATGCAGTAACTTTTTTTACTTTAATTCCTTTTGAAATGCGAGCCTATTCGTCTATTTTTCCAACCAAATTGCTCAATTTTACGTCTATCCACATTTTTCTTCAGCTGCCACATATTTTACCATTTCGTCCACTTGTCTTAATCACCTTGAAACTTTTTTATATCCTCCCCACCCACTCACAATCTCAGTTTGGTACCATCAGCTGGCTTGGAAAGATTACATTTTACACCCAAGAACAAATGTTTGATCTATTTTCTAAATAGATGGGGCCCACATATCAATTCCTGGGTTATCCCACTAGTCATTGCTTTCTACTGCAAAATATATGGAAAGGTTTATGCTGATTCCCTTTTTCCTGTCAGCTCTCCCATTCTCAACTTATGCCAGTATATTAGGTCTGGCTGTTACACACTGATATGGGCCAGGACAGACCCCCTCAAATCATTTCAAGGAAAAAGTGCAGAGCAACCTATACTCATTGACTTAAGCAAGTGTAAGGTAGATATTCCAGGAGTGATGCAGTACGTCAAATCACTTAGTTTTAAACAAAACAGAATGTCTTTGCAAGATTACTGAGTGAGACACAAACACAAGAGGATACAATACAGAATAATTTTACCTATCCGAAAACCCAACAGATTTTCCCATCTTAATGATGGTATTCCAAGTACTTGATATAATATCCATAAACACCCCATGGCAAAACCGAAAGGAAAAAAAAATCAAACCCAGTTTCTAACAGGAGAGATGTCAGAGAGAGGGAGGAACAACATGGACATGTTTCTTTGGGTCCGGCAACTTCATAACTGGCTGCCTGCTTTAAGTAAACAGCCAGACTGCGGAAAATCAGACCAAACAAACCAAAGCAGAGGAGCTGAAGTGGATAACTGGCCACTCCCCTTTCATAAGAACAGAAGAACTAGGAGCACGACTAGACCGTCTGGTCCTCTACCATTCAATAAGATCATGACTGATCTACTCATGGTCTCTGATCTACTTTCCCGCGCTCTCACCGTATCCTTATTTACTTTATTGTTCAAAAAGTATCTACCTTAGTTTTAAAAACGTTGACTGAAGTAGTACCAATTACTTAACTGGGCAGGGAATTCCAAAGATTACAAACCTCTGGGTGAAGAGGTTCCTTCTCAATTCAATCTTAAACTATTCCCTCTAATATTGAGGGCATTCCCTCTTGTCATAAATTCACCTGCCAGTGGACACATCCTCTCCACTTCTTTCTTATATACTCCCTGCATAATTTTATATGTTTCTATGAGATCATCCTGTCATTCTTCTAAATTCTAATGAAAATAGTTCCAGTCTGCTAAGTCACACTTCATAAGCCAAACCCCTCACCTCTGGAATCATCCGAATAAACCACCTCTGCATTCCCTACAGTGCCAATCTCCCCTTCCTGAAATAAGGAGAGCAAAACCGCATGCAGTACTCCAGGCGTGGCCTCACCAGCACCCTGGACAGCTGCAGCATAACCTCCCTGCTAATAATCTCTATCCCTTTAACAATGAAGAGCAACATTCCATTTGCTTTCCTCAGTAATTGCGATAGATGCAGACCATCCTTCCGTGATTCATGCACATGGACACGCAAGTCCCATTGTATAACAGCATGCTGCAACATTTTACCATTCAAGTAATAATCCTTTTTACTGGCACTCCCAACAAAATGGATGACATCACATTTATCAACACTGTATTCCATCTGCCAGACCTTTACCCACTCACTCAAAGTATCTATGTTCATCCATGAAGTCTCACAGTCCTCTGCATGCTTTGCTATGAAACGCATCTTCATGTCATCTGCAAACCTGCACACACTACACGTTCTCCCCAACTTCATATCATCTGTATAAATTGTGAATAATTGTGGCCCCAACACCGATTTCTGAAGCACACCACTAGGTATTGATTGCCAGCCAGAATATCACTCACTTACACTCACAATTTGCTTCCTGTTATTCAAGCAATCCTCTATTTTGATAATTTACACGTAGCGCCATGCACCTTTTTCTTATGCAGCAGCTTCTTGTGCTGAAACTAATTAAACATCTTTTGGAAATCTAGATATACCATAGCCACTGGGGCCTCGTTATCCATCTTGCTCGCATTGTCTCCAACAATTTCCAAAAGACTTGTTAAACATGACCTGTTCTTTATGAACCCATGCTGCATCTGCGCAATGAGACGATTTCTAACGAAGTGTCTTGCTATTTCTTCCTTGATAATACACTCAAGC
>NW_025182834.1:0-2601 GCF_004010195.1 Chiloscyllium plagiosum | reverse complement strand
GAAGGAATTTTGCTGTCTTTACCTGACCTGGTCTACACATGGCCCACTGCAATGTGGTTAACTGCTCTCTGAAATGACCTAGCAAGGCACTCAGATATGTCAAAACCGCTAAGAAGTCTCAAAGAAATGAAACCAGATGGACCATCTGGCAGCAACCTTGGCACTGGAAATGACAACGGTAAATTCAGCTGTGTTGATGCTGCAAATCCTCCTTACTATCATCAGGGGGCTAGTGCCAAAGTTGGAAGAACTATCACAGAACAAGCAACAGCCTTATATAATCATACTCATGGAATCATACCTCATGGAATCATTGTCCCTAGCAACATCATCACCATCCTTGTATATGCCCTAATCCGCTGGGAGCCAGCAGAGATGGTGGCACAGTGGTATGCAGTTGAGATGGATTTGCTCTGGAAGCCCTCAACATTGACTCTGGACCCCATGATGTTTTATGGCATGAGCTCAAACATAGGCAAGGAAATCTCTAACCGTGCATTACAACCCACTGCAGCTGATCAGTCCATAATCCTCCATGTTTAATAGCACTTGGAGGAAGCAAGGACTCAGAATGCACTCTGGGTGGGTACTTCAAAGTCCATCACCAAGAGTGGTTTGGCAGTAGAATTACAGATTGAGCTGGTCAAATCCTAAAGGTCATAGCTACTAAATTAGCTGTGTGGTGGCTTGCGAGGGAACCAACAAGATGGAAAGAAAATACTTGGCCTTAGTTTCACCAATCTGCCAGCTGCAGGTGCATCTGTCCATGATAGTATCAGTAAGAGTAACCACCACACAGTCCTTGTCAAGATGAAGACTGTCTTTACTTTGAGGATACCCTCCATTACATTGTGTGGCTCTATCACTGTGGTAAATGGGTTCGATTTCAAACAGATTTGGCACCTAAGATGGTGACAATGAGTGGCTGTGGGCCATAAGCAGCAGCAGAATTATATTCAAATACGTTCTGCAACCTCATGATCCAGCACATCCCCTACTTTACCATTGCCATCAATGAGCCTCTATTAGTGAAGAGTCAGGAGAGTATGCCCAGTGCAGCACAGGGCAATCTAAAAAGGAGGTGTCAACCTTGTGAAGCTACAAAACAGCTACTTGTGTGCCATGCAACATAAGCAGCAAGTGACAAATAATTTTAAGTGATTCCACAACCAACAGATTAGACATATGCACTGCAGTCCTGCCTCATCCATTCATGAATGGTGATAAACAATTTAACAATTCACTGAAGGAGGAGGCTGCACAAATATTCCCATCCTCAATGATGTGGAGTCCAGCACATCAGTGCGAAAGACAAGCCTCTAGCATTCGCAACAACTCCCAATCAGAAATGTTGACTAGATAAACCATTTCAGCTTCCTTCAGAGGTCCCCATCATTACAAATGCCAACTTCAGCCAATTTGATTCACTTCATGTGCTATCAATAAATGGCTTAAGACACCAGACATGGCAACAATATAGGCCCTGAAAATATTCTGGCAATGATACTGAAGACTCGTGCTCCAGAACTACCTGACACCTAAACCAGCTATTCCAATTCAGCCATAACATTCAGCAATGTGGAAAATTCTTCAGCTATAACCTGTACACAAAAAGGAGAAAAGATACAACCTAGCTAATTACCACCCCAGTAGACAACTCTCAATCAGGAAAGTGACAAATGGAATTATCAACAGTGATATCAAGCAGCTCCTGCTCAGCAATAACCCTCTATATGATGTTCAATTTGGGTTCCTCCAGAGCCACTTGGCTTCTGACCTCATTACAACCTTGCTTCAAACATGGACAATAGAACTGAACTCCAGAGCTGAAGTAGAGTGTCTTTGATATCAAGATCGTATCAAGTATTGCATCAGTGATCAAATTAGAGTTAACAGAAATTGGGAGAACACTCTCCACTGGTTGAAGTCATACTTGGAACAGGTATGTCATCTCAACTCCAGGACATCACCGCAAGAGGTTCTCAGGATAATTTTCTCAGCTCAACCAATTTCAACTGCTTCATCAATGGTTTTCCTTTCATCTTAAGGTCAGAAGTGGAGATGTTCACTGATGATTGTACAACATTTAGTAGTATTCGTAGTTCCTCAGATACTGAAGCATATGTATGTCCAAATGCAGCAAAACCTGGACAACATCCAGGTATGTGCTGAAAATTGATGAGTAACATTCGTGCCTCACAAGTTTGAGTTATGACCATCTAACCATTGCTCCTTGACATTCAATAGAACTGCCATTGCTGAATCTTCCACTATCAACATTCTAGGGGTTATAACTAACCAGAAACTAAATTGGATCCGTCATCTATTTGCAATGGTCACAAAAGCCAGTCAAAGATTAGGAATCCAGCAGTGAATAATTCACCTCCTGACTCCTTAAAGCCTGTCTTCTATTTTCAAGGCATGTTCGGATGTGATGGAATACTCCCCATTGCCTGCTTAAGTGCAGGTTCAATAGCACTCAAGAAGCTTCACACTATGCAGGAAAAAACAGCAAACTTAATTGGTAACAGATCCATAAACATTCAATTTTTCCATCACCAACACTCAGTAGCAGCAGTGTGTACCATTTACCACACACTC
>NW_025182833.1:0-2601 GCF_004010195.1 Chiloscyllium plagiosum | reverse complement strand
AGTAGTGTCCTTCCTCATCCATATGTTGGCCTGCCGTGTTGTGGCTAGTTGATGTTCATGTACCCTGGTGGGTAGTTTTCCGTCTGTTTGTCCAATGTCGTATTGTACCTTGCAAGAACTGTAACAAACACTAATTTGACAAACAGGCAGAAAACTAGCCACCTGATACATGAAAATCAACTGACCACAAAAAAAGACATGAGCCACTAACATTACATTCTTACATATGGATGAAGTAGGACACCACTTCGACTTGGACAGCCATTCTAGGACAAGCCAAACAGAGACACGCACGAGAATTCCTAGAAACATGGCATTCCAACTGGAAATCTACCAACAAACAGATTGACTTGGATCCCACTTAATAACACCTGATAAAAAAAAACAGGAAAAGACATAACCATAGAAAATTATGTTACCACAACGAATGACATCACCAACCCTGGGAAACACAAACATATAAATGCAAAGCGTGCTACACTACCAGTGATCCATTCAGACACTTCCTGAAAAAGTAACCTAGATTAGTGACGAAACAACTGAAATTGAACCTTCAGCTCAGCGAGCAAACCTACATCTAGACTATACCTATATTCGTCTGGTTTTATTTACCTTATGGTCACCACTTCACAAAGCTTAATCAATTCTGTGAGACTCAGTTTCCCATGGACTAAGCCGTACTGACTAACCCTAAACAGACCTTACATTTCCAAATCCATGTGGATCGTGTCTCTCAGAATCCCCTTCGAATAACGTATCCACCATTGACATTAGGTTCACTGGTCTATAGTTCACTGTATTTTCTTTGTGACCTCTCTCACAAAATAACAAACCGTTCGCCACCATCCAGTCTTCTGGCAGCTCATCCATCATTAACAATGTTACAAACAGCGCTCCTCTGAGCGCTGGAATTTCAACCCCTCTACGTCCTGAGGTACATTTGATAGGTTCGTTCGGATTGATCTAAATTTATGCATTATAAAACTGCCTACGCCTCTTCTTCTGCACTGTGGACTTTTTTCAAGACATAACTATTACATCCTCTGAGTTCCCTCGCATCTATGTCTTCTCCACAGTAAATACTTTTGAGGAATATTTGCTTAGGATCCCACCAAGTTCCTCTGTTTCCAGTCAGAGATGATCTCATTTACCTTTAACAGGTCCTGGCTCGAGTTGTTCTTTTGTCATTAACACAGATAGAGATTCTCTTCAGATTATACTTGACCCTATAGGCCAAACTGTTCTCATGTCTCAAATTGCCCTCTGCTTTATCTTTTCCTTTAGTAGTACACCTCTGTACTGCTTAACGCATTCACTTGATCGAATATGTCTTCATTGATGCATGGACGGAGGGGGATGAAGGTGACTCCCACGCATCGATGAATTTAATACACGCTGTGACGTCGAACAATTCTTCCGTCGCCTCCGCCTCTGAGCTAACTTTCACAATCAGACTCCCGCCCACCTTCCGAGGACCCCTTCGCCCACCTCCAACACACTGCATCCACCTGACCTCACCATCAAGCCAGCGGATAAAGGGGGCACAGTGGTAGTCTGGTACACTGACCTCTACACCGCTGAAGCCAAACGCCAACTTGAGGACACCTCTTCCTACCGCCCCCTCGACCATGACCCCACCCCTCATCACCAAACCATCTCCCAGACCATACAGAACCTCATCATCTTAGGAGATCTCCCACCCACAGCTTCCAACCTCAAAGTCCGGGAATCCTGCACTGCCCGGTTCTAACTCCTTCCCAAGATCCACAAGCCTGACCACCCTGGCCGACACATTGTCTCAGCATGCTCCTGCCCCACTGAACTCACCTCTACCTGCCTCAACACTGTCCTATCCCCCTTAGTCCAGGAACTCCCCACATACATTCGAGACACCACCCACGACCTCCACCTCCTCCAAGACTTCCGTTTCCCCGGCCCCCAACGCCTCATCTTCACCATGGATATCCAATCCCTGTACACCTCCATCCGCCATGACCAGGGCCTCCAAGTCCTCCGTTTTATCCTCTTCAGACGTCCCAACAGTACCCTTCCACCGACACTCTCATTTGTATGGCCGAACTGGTCCCCCCCTTAACAATTTCTCCTTTAAATCCTCCCACTTCCTCCATACCAAAAGGGTAGCCATGGACACATGTATGGGCCCCAGCTACGCCTGTCTCTTTGTTGGCTACGTAAAACGTTTGATCTTCCGTAATTACACCGGCACCACTCCCCACCTCTTCCTCCGCTACATTGATGACTGCATTGGCGCCACCTCGTGCACCCACGAGGAGGTTGAGCACTTCATCAACTTCACCAACACATTCCACCCTGAGCTTAAATTTACCTGGACCAGCTCTGACACCTCCCTTCCCTTCCTGGACCTCTCCATCTCCATTAGTGACGACCGACTTGACACTGACATTTTTTACAAACCCACCGACTCCCACAGCTACCTGGATTACACCTCTTCCACTCTATCTCTGGCATAAATGCCATCCCGTATTCCCAATTCCTCCGCCTCCGCCGTATCTGCTCCCAGTTCCACCATAGAACACACCAGGTGTTCTTCTTGAGAGACCGTAATTTCCCTTCCCACGT
>NW_025182832.1:0-2600 GCF_004010195.1 Chiloscyllium plagiosum | reverse complement strand
ACTTACACAGTGAATGAACTTACCCTGCTGAATAAACACATCCTGGTCCAGTTACACAGTGGGTGACCATCACCTGCTGAGTAAACACATCCTAGTCCAGTTACAGAGTAAGTGACCCTCACCCTGACGAATAAACAGATCCCATTACAGTTACATACTGAGCGACCATGACCCAGCTAAATAAACACATCCCAGTATAATTACACCATGAGTGACTATTACCCTGCTGAATAAACACATCCTCATCCAGTTACACAGTGAGTGACCCTCACCCTGCTAAATAAACATATCCTAGTCCAGTTACACAGTGAGTGACTCTTGCCCTGCTGTATAAACACATCCCAGTACAGTTGCTCAGTGAATGACTATTACCCTGCTGAATAAGCATATCCCAGTACAGTTACACAGTGGGTGATCCTCACCCTGCTGAAGAAACACATCCTCATCCAGTTACACAATGAGTGACCCTCACCCTGGTGTAAGTTGCACAGTGAGTGACGATTACCTTGCTGAATAAACACATCACAGTACAGTTACACAGTGAGTGTTCATGACCCAGCAGAATGCACACATCCCAGTGCAGTCACAGAGTGAGTGATCATTACTTTGCTGAATAATCGCATCCCAGCACAGTTACACAGTGAGTGAACTTACCCAGCTGAATAAACACATCCTAGTCCACTTACACAGTGAGTGACCATGACCCAGCTGAACAAACACATCCCCGTCCAGTTACACAGTAAGTTAACATACTCTGCCGAATAAACACATCCCAGTTCAGTTACATAGTGAGTGACCCACACCTGCTGAATTAACAGATCCCAGTAAAAGTTACACACTGAGTGACCAAAACCCTGCTGTATAAACAGATCCCACTACAGTTGCACAGTGAGTGACTATTAGCCTGCTGAATAAACAAATCCCAGTACGGTTAAACAGTGAGTGACTATGACCCTGCTGAATAAACATAACCAAGTATAGTTAACAGTGAGTGACCCTTGCTACGCTGTATAAACACATTCCAATTCAGCTACACATTGAGTGACCCTGACCCTGCTGACTAAACACATCCCAGTACAGTTTCACACTGAGTGACCGTGACCCAGCTAAATAAACACATCCCAGTACAATACAGTGAGCGACTATTACCCGGCTGAATAAACACATCCTCGTCCAGTTACACTGTCAGTGACCATGACCCTGCTAAATAAACAGATCCCAGTACAGTTACATACTGAGTGACCCTTACCCTGCTGAGTAAACGCATCCCGGTACAGTTACACAGTGACAATGACCCAGCTGAATAAACACATCCCAGTACACGTATACAGTCAGCGACCCATATACCCTGCTCAATAAACATATCCCAGTACACTTACACAGTGAGCCTTTTTTTTGTTCCCTTCTGGAATGTGGATGTTACTGGCTTGGCCATCTTTTCTAATTTGGTGGTGTGCTGCCTTCTTGAACCTCTACTCTCTCTGTATTTTGTGTCAGCCTGCAATGCCCTGAGGGCGGGAATTCAGCAATTTGACCCAACAATGGTAAAGATTTGGTATATTTCCAAATTAATCTGGTGAATGGCTTGGAAGGGAACAAACAGGTAGTGGTGTTCCAATGTATCTGCTGCCCTTCTTCTAGATTGATGTGCTTGTGGGTTTGGACAATGCTGTCTAGGGATTTTGGTGAATTTCTGCAGTGCATCTTGTTGATAATACACACTGCTGACACTGTGTGTTAGTGGTGGAGGGAGTGGATGTTTGTAGATGTGACACCCATCAACTTGGCTGCTTTGTTCTGGATGGACAAAATTTTAAAAAATCACACAACACCAGATATAGTCCAACAGGTTTATTTGGAAGAACTTGCTTTCAGGTTGCTGCTACTTCATCAGGTAGTTCATCAACAAACACCTGATGAAGGTGCAGCACTCTGAAAGCTAGTGCTTCTAAATAAACTTGTTGGTCTGTAACCTGGTGTTGTGTGATTTTTAACTTTGTCCACCCCAGACCAACACCGGCTTCTCTACATCTTGTGCTGGATGGTGTCAAACTTCTTGAGTGTTGTTGGAGCTGCACTTATCCAGGTAAGTGGGGAGTATTTCATCACACACCTGACTTGTGCCTTGTGGCTGGTGAACAATCTCACATACAGACACATGCACATGTATCCAATTACACACACACACACACATACACACACGTATACACACACACATGTACACACACACATAGACAGATACAAACACACACGTACACAGACACACACACATGTACACATATACGTACACACAGACACACACACATATACGTACACACACACGTACACACACACGCACACACACACGTACACAGACGCACACACACGTATATATACACACACACGTACACAGAAACACACACGCACGTACACAGACACACACACGTACTCACACACATACACACAGACACACACGTACGTGCACCCACGTATACACATACACGTACACACACAGACACACACACGTACACAGATGCACACACACATGTACACACACACGTACACATAACAATCTCACGTACAGACACATGCACATGTATCCAATTACACACACACACACA
>NW_025182831.1:0-2600 GCF_004010195.1 Chiloscyllium plagiosum | reverse complement strand
TATTATTCACTTGAAAGATCCAAAAAGAGAGAGTTTGGGACAAGGTAAACTTTGAACAAGAGCATCCTCCAAGAGGGCACCTAGTCCTGAGGCCTATTCCACAGGCCGCACTCCGTGGGTCCCCACCTCAGTTGTGTGCCTTTATTTCCCCAGAGAGTGGTTGCCCCTCGTTTTTTAACAGGCCTCTGGTTAACTGGGTCATGTCAGATTGTGGCCCTGTCATTTTTAAACAGGTTTGACGTCTGGGGTTAAAGTAACCAAGGTCTTTGAATTTGACACAAACTTGTTAACCCCCACGTCCCCACCCGTAGCGAGTGTCTGAGAGACAGGACTTTCCAAAGAGGAAATTAAACCCTAAATGTCAAACTGTTTCTTGAAGACTTTTTATAATGTCAGAATAATGATGTGTGAGTGTTAAAATTGACATTGGGAGTGAGAAAGAGACTTGTAAATGTGAGAGAGGCAGGAGAGAGAGGGAGGGAGGGAGAGGCATTTGAGATTGTGAAATAACAGTTATGTCAGTGTCTGTAGTTGCAACAAATATTGAACATTTAAGCAGCCCCCATCAGAAATATCGAGCTGATCTTGCTGCTGATATGTTGCTGCCTGTGAGATCCTGCTGTGCTCTGACAGCCTGTGGCAATGCGATCGAAGCAAGGACTGTTTAGATAAACCGACAGGACCCGATGGGTCTGGGATTGAAATCCTTGAATTTTTTTACCAATTTGATCGCACTTGGGTTTGCTGAGGGATGTTTTGTGTGAAGGAATGAGCTCTTGCTTTGTAATTTGTTTGAACTTTCCAGTTCCAATAATCATTTTCTCTCCCACTCTCTCCACCCACCCCTTGCGGGAATTGCTATTTTGAAACTACAACAGGACAAGAAATCCTTCCCTTGGACAGAAGTTTCCTCCAGAGGGGAGGGGCGGACATCGGCCTGAGGCCTATTCGACAGGCCACACCCCATGGGGCCTGTGTGAGTTGTGTCTGTTTGTTACCCTGAGGTTTGATTTCCCTGGATTTTTAAGGGTCTCTGGTTAACTGAGATTGATTGTGGCTCTGTCATTTTAAAGCAAATTTGAAGCCTGGGGTTAAAGTAACCATTTGGATTTGACACAAACATGTTAAGTGTCTGACACACAGGACTCCCCACAGAGGAAATTCAAACCCTAAATGTGAAATTCTCCTTAAAGACTTGGTATAATGTCAGAGTAATGTGTAATGTGTGGGGCAGGATGGAAGAGACATGGATAAAGACGGGGAGAGAGAGAGAGAGAGTTATAGCTGGCAGTCACACTGACAGAAGAAAAATCCCAAGAGGGAACCTCCGCGAAAATCTGCACAGTCCGGCCAGTTCTGTGTTTGGTGGTAGATTTAGGGACAGAGGATCTTCGAGGCTACTGAGGAGTCAATGTTTAATGTTTTCAAACTGCACTGATATATTTTACAAAGCTTAAAAAAGGCGTAAAAAGCTTAAAAGGAAACAAGGAATGATCAAGCTTTCCTGTGCTAGAATTAACATGACAATGTTCAGGGAGATCCAATGAAGTCCAAGTCCTGACATTAACATCTCAATGGGACAGGGTAAAAACATTAACTGCAGATGCTGGAAACCAGATTTTGGATTCGTGGTGCTGGAAGAGCACAGCAGTTCAGGCAGCATCTGAGGAGCAGCAAAATCGACGTTTCGGGCAATAGCCCGACTTTTGCTGCCTGAACTGCTATGCTCTTCCAGCACCACTAATCCAAAATCTGAATGGGACAGGCAGCTCTCTGGGAGGGGACTGAGAGACATTGCAATGTGTCCAACACACCTTGTTGGAGACAGCAAATCCCTCAAGGAGAATAAATCTGCAGAAGAATATATCAACTTAATTCTCATGTTATTTTTCTGTCTGTCGAGAGAGAGCAGCTCTCTCTGTCTGGTCAATATTGTCTGTGTGGTGAAGGGGTGGGGGGGGAGAGAGAGAGAGAAGGTTAGACAGAGTGATGTGTGTGTGTAGAGAGAGAAGAGGGATAGACGTTTGAGATTAGTTGGTATCTGGAGCAACAGTTAATGCGGAAACAGCATCACAGAGGAGAAGGAAATCAGATTCTCGGGTCGGCTGCTGCTGTGCTGGGCTGGGATTGATGTCAGCTGGGTTGTGTCATTGAGTAAAGTGCACATTATCGCTGATTGTATGAGGGAAGGATATGCTTCCAGTGGAGAGATCAATAAAAAAGTATTTCTTTACTTCTGACAGTAACATCGCACACAAAACCCTATTTCCTCATTAAAAAAAGAGTAGAGTTTATTTAAGAAAACACACACACACTGAATTGTTGGATGCTGAATAAATATTTCACCTCGAGGAGAGTCTGGAACCAGCCACAAGAATGTAGTCATCAAATGGGTCCAAAGCAAAGGGACATGCAAATACAATCACATTGTATTTGCACTTAGCATTTACCCCGGTTGACTGAAGAGATGGTTGAATGTGCTGTGGTTCGTTTGGCCAAGAGCTTGATTTGCAAGTTGTACTAAATTGCGGGAAGGCAAATTTTAACGGTATTTGGCAAGAACATTAAATAGTTGATTGGGAGCAGATACTCACAGATAA
>NW_025182830.1:0-2600 GCF_004010195.1 Chiloscyllium plagiosum | reverse complement strand
CAGCACTGATGGTTTTCAGAAAAATTTTGGTCTATGCGCAGAAGATATGTGGGGGTGCAATAATTAGGAGGAAACAAGATGTCGGGATGGAGCCGAAAGAGAGAGACTAACAGTTGGACATAGGAATCGATAATGATTTGTTTGGAGCATTAACAACTGATCACGGAGACTGTTTATGACGAACCATAGGTAGTGTGTATTGGCTGCTATGCTATAACTAGGCCGGGTGGGTGTGGCGGGGGCCAGGACATGGGAGGCTTCAGACCTCTAAAATGATTGAAATTAATATGGAGGGTTGCGGGGTCCTCAAACAGAAAATGGTCTGTTGCTTTTTCAGCATGCGCTGAGCTATGGTGGAACACTGCAGTAAGCCTGAGATAGAGACGTTGGTTAGGAAACATCGTTCTGTGCGAAAGGAGCAGTCAGTTTCAGCTGTCTGCGATAGTGGCCGGTATATTGGGTCCAGGTCGATGTGTTTGTTGATGGAGTTTGTGAGTGAGTGCCATGCCTCTAGGAATTCCCTGGCTGTTCTTTGTTTGGCTTGACCTATGAGGATAGTGTACAAAATCCCATGCAAGGATTGCACAAAACGCTATATAGGACAAACAGGAAGACAGCTAACGATCCGCATACAGGAACATCAACTAGCCACAAAAAGACACGACCAGCTATCCTTAGTAGCCACACACGCAGACGACAAGCAACATGAATTCGACTGGGACAACACTACCATTATAGGGCATGCATAATACAGCGTTTTTAATTTAAAATATCTGAATGCTCTCCTTCCAGTGTGACAGTACAGTTGTGTCAGCAAAGGGGATAACTGAGTGAATCACTTTACTTGTTCAGCTAGCGAACATTCCTGTTGTGGTAAGATATAGGGGCAGAATGTAGGAAGAGGGATGGAAAGGTTCTGAAGAAATTTGATATAGGGACAGAGGAAGTGTTCGTGGTTCTAATCGGCTTGAAGTGGGCATATTCCCAATTCAGGACGCACTTGTATCTTATGTTCCTCTCTGTGGCAAGGGAGAAAATTACAGGTGTTCTGAGCAATGTTTAACTTTCCACTTTGGGTTTGTAGTGGACTGGACTAATGCAGTTCCACTTTTCAGCAAGATTGGGAGAGATAAACCAGAGAATCACACAGTAGTGAGTCTCACATCAGTTACAAGGGAACCTTTTGGAGAAAACCCTGAAGGAGAGAATTAACTGCCACTTGTCCAGGCAAGGTTTCATCAGGGAGAGTCATCACGGTTTTGTTACAGAATGTCATGCCTAACAGATTGGATTAAATATATTTCATTGGCAAACGATCAGGTTTTTTATAACGAGGACAGTAAAGTTGATGTTGTTTGTGTGGATTTCAACATAGCCTTTAACACGACACTACACTGGAGACTGGTAAGAGGATAAAAGTGAAAACGGATTTAAGGTCGCCAGGCAACTTGGATCCAAACTTAATTTGGTGGTGGTAGGAGGCACAGGATGGTGATAGAAGGCTGTTTGTGTGACTGGAATTGTATTCAATGGTGTAACACAAGGATGAATGCTGGGTCCCATGTTGTTTGTGAATGTGTGTCAAGAATATAGAACAAGTTGTGGGAAATGGTAAGCAGAGTTGTCGATGATACGAATATGAGCAAAGTGGTTAATAGTGAGGGAGAAGGTCTTAGGATGGAGGAGCTCAGAGATGGATTTGTCGAATGTCACATTCAGATCGGGGATGTTGAAACGAACCATGAAAATCATGTGGTAATGCACATTGGAAGTAAAACATCAACGGATTACTCAATGAATGGCAGGACACGCGGAAACCTGGAAGAACATATAGACTTTGCATGTTGGGCCACATATCTGTGAAGGCAGCAGAACATAGTGAAAATCACAACTTTATCAGTCAAGGCAAAATCTATAAAAGCAGATAAAGTGGTGTCACAAGTAGACAAGATGATGAAGAACGTACTTGGCACACTTTTGTCATTAGTCAGAAAGTCGATTATCAAAGTTGGAATATCATGTTGTGGCGATATAGAACATTGGTGAGATCACATTTGGAATACTGATTGCAATTATGGTCAACTTCCACAGGAAGGATTTTGTGAAAATTGAAACTGTCCACGAACGATTTACAAGGATGTTACGGGGACCTGAGGGCTTGAGTCAAGCGTGGAGATGGGGTAGGCAGGGGCTTTTTCGCAGGAATGTTCCAGGTAGCGCGTAACGTTCTCACCATTTATAAAATGCTGAGGGCGATGGATAAGCAACTGGCCTAAATCGTTTGCGTTGAATGATGAAGTTCAAAACTAGAGGGCACAGTTTTAAGGTGACAGGCACTGGGACACACTAAATAAGGTATAGAGAGTGAGAGAATGATGGTTGATTTCCAAGAGTCATTGCTTCAGCTCAGTTTTCGGTTTTAAAAACAAACTTATTTTTGTGAAAGTATTTTGGTGGTTAAGTCGTGAATGGAACGTTAGTGGTACTAAAATTGAGTGGTGTACCGATGAATAAGTGAGTGGGTACAATATTGTCCAATGCACTATGAAATGGAGAATGTCATATGGAAAAGGATCTTTTAAATTAAAGATCTTTTAAAT
>NW_025182829.1:0-2600 GCF_004010195.1 Chiloscyllium plagiosum | reverse complement strand
GAGTGAGAGTGAGGGGACCAGGGTGACGATGACAGAGTGTGGGTGTGACGTTGTCAGAGTGACAGGGATGCAGTAAGTGGGAGGGTTTAACAATGACGATGAGGAAGTGAGTGCCATGTAGACACGGTTACTGTGACTGGTCAGGGTGACTGTGGAAGAGAGAGAGTGTGAGGGGGTCAGGGTGACGGTGATGTAGTGATTGTGAGGGGGTCAGGATAACGGAGGCTGAGTTTGATGGGATTATGTTTATGGTGCTACTGAGTGAGTGTGAAGGGGTCACGGTGACGGTGATGGAGTGAGTGTGAGGGGTAAGGTTGGCGGTGAGTGTGTGAGTGTGATGGGTTCAGCGAGACCCTGATGGTGTGAGTGTGAGGGTGCCAATGTGGCAGTTACAGTTTGAATCGGAGTGGACCAGGGTGATAGTGAGTGTGTGAGTTTGAGGGATTCAGTGAGGTTGTGTGTGTGTGTATGTGTTTCAGGCTGACGGCACAGAATGAGTGTGAGGGTATCAGTATGATCGTGATAGAGTGAGTGTGAGGTGGACAGGCTGACGGAGATTGAGTGATTGCGACGGAGTCAGTGTGACAGTGATCGAGTAAGTGTGAGGGGTTCAGGGTTATGGTTATGGAGTAAGTGTGAGCAGGACAGGGTGACGGGGACAAAGACTGTGTGAGTGCCTCAGCGTGACAGGAACAGAGAGACTGTGAGTGTCTCAGCGGGATAGGGATGGAGTATGTTTCCATCAGGTTGGTATTCATAAATTGAGTGTGAGTGTTTCAGGGTGACGGTGATTGCGTGAGTGTGATCCTGTCAGGGAAATGATGGCTGAATGAGTGTGAGGGGGTCAGTGTGATGGTGACTGATTGAGTGTGAGGCTTCCAGCTCATCAACCGTGGCTGTCAGTGATAGAAAAATCTCTTTATGAGATCCTACAATTTCTTTCTGATCTTTCCACAATATCCAGGGATACACTTGATTAGTTCCCTGGGATTTGCCTACCCTTTATGCATTTTAAAACCTCCACTACCTCCTATTCTGTAATATTGACTCTATTGAAGACATCACTGTTTATTTCCCTGACTTTCCCAGACTTTCTCCACAGTATGTTGAAACGTAAAATTTAGGATCTCAGCCATCTCCTCTGGTTCCACAATTGGTTGGCCCCATTGATCATTAAGGAACCATATTCCATCCGTATTTAATCTTCTGTTGTTAATACACTTGTGTTTTCCTCAGTTTGAACGACCAGAGCTTTCTGTGGTCCCCTTTGGACCCTCCTGATTTCCCACTTAAGTGTATTACTCCACCTGCAATATTCTTCAATGGATTTCCTTAATCCACCTGGCTATATGTGATACGTGCTCAATTTCTCTTGATCAGAACCTCAATATCTCCAGTCATCCAGGTTTTCTTACTTTCATCAGCATTATCCTTCACACTAACAGGAATATGCTGGCCCTGAACTCTCATTTTATCTCTCTTTTGAAAGCTTCCCATCTGCCTGACGTCCCTTTACCTGCAAATAGCCTCCACAATCAATTGTTAAATGCTCTTGACTCATACCTTCTGGATTCAGGCAAGGCCAGTTTTAACCAATAACTTGTGAACTTGCCATGCTCTTTTCCATCACTATTTTCAAACTAATACGATTGTGGTGACTTTGCCAAAGTGTTTCCCCACGAATACCTCTGTCGCTTTTCCTACCTTGTCTCCCAAGGAGAAGTCAGATTTTAGCCTTTCCTGCAGTCCGACCGTTGACATTTTGACTGGGAGAGTTTTCTTGAACATGCCTAACAAATCCTTCCCATCCAAGCTGTGAACACTCTGGCAGACCTAGTCTCAGTTTGGAAAGTTAAAATGCCCGCCCATTAGAAAGCTATAATTCTTACAAATATCTGAGGTATCCCGACATATTTGCTGCTCAATTTCCCACTGACTGTTGAGGGCACGTAGTGCAGTTATATCAAAGTGATGACCAATTATAATTTCTCATTTCCACAATTACAGCATCACCGGGCGATCCCCAAGAATATCCTAAGTGCTGCAGTGATGTATCACTGATCAAAAACTCCACTCACCCTCCTCTCCCACTCCTGTTCTCTCCATCCTCTAGAATCTGTATCCTTGAATATTGACTTGCCAGTCCTGTCCCTCCCTCAGCTGTGTTTCTGTCAGACCTATGGTGTCCTAGTCCCATGTCCACCCACCAAGTTCATTTGCCTTACCTGTTATGTTGAAATAAAGTAGTTTAATTGATCCATTTTCCTTTATAGGCTGCTGTGTTCTTGCCGGCATTGTCTATTTAAATGGCTCTCTTGAAATTCTGTCCCAGCCTCAACCTAAATACTGCAGCCTGAGACCATCCCATTCACTGTGGACAACACCCTCATCTTTCATGTTATCTGCAAACCGAGTAATGATACTTTCTGCTTTCACATCCAAGGAATTAATGTACATACAAACAGCAATGGTTCCTGCACAGAGCCCTGTGGTACACCCACTGGTGAAAGAATTTCAAACACAAAACCAACCCTCCAACAACTGTGGATTCAATATGCTAACTTGACGTGGATCCCATTGGTCTGTTGGACCAACCTTCC
>NW_025182828.1:1679-2600 GCF_004010195.1 Chiloscyllium plagiosum | reverse complement strand
AAATGCTTTAAGATTCACGGCTACGGTCTTGTGAAGGAAAGTGGGCCGAATGTAGACTGTGCTGTATTTCTGGTAGAGCTGTGGAAGGTCAATCATTGAGTAGCTTAAGATAGGAATTGATGGGTTTCTGTAGAATATCTAAACAAAGTTGTTAAGAGAGAACTTGTAATATTTTCTGGAAATATTCCAATGGCAAAATTAAGAGAAAAAAGTTGCAGATTTCTTAGTCTGATTCCAGATAATTGAGGACCGGGAAATAGCAGAACTATGGAGCAAATACTTTAGTTATGCCTTCACAGAAGAAAACAAAACAAAAAAGAAAACTTCCTAGCAATACTAGGAAATGTCAGTCTTGTGAGAAAAATGGAATAGAATGAAAATAGCAACTAAACAGTTTAGAGAAAGTATTGGACAGAAATTAATGGACATAGACAAAGTCAACAGAGAGTTATGACATAGGAATCATAGTTGAGAAAGTGGCTTTAAGGAAATTTATGTAGGAGGTATCAATGCCATGCGAGTGGAATCTCAGAAAGATTTTTAATAAAGCCCCATGCCGATTGTGCAAATTCGAATCCTATGGGTCTCGGGCTAATATATGGTCATAGATTTAGAATGGGAGAGCTGGCAGGAAACAGTGAGTAGAAATAAAACAATGTTTTATTTTTCAATGGAAGGCTTGGAAGATATTGTAAGGATCTTGTCTTGGGCTCCAGCTATTCCCAATACACATCATATCTTTGGGTGAGGGGCGCAAATGCAATATTCCCAAGTCTGCTGACAGCACTAAACGATATAAGCTTGTGAGTGGATGAGGAGGATGTAAAAAAAAAGTTCCAAGGTTTTTGAGACAAAAGGAGTGACTGGGCAAATACGTGGCAGGTGGAGAGTAATGGGGGTCATGAGATGTTGTGTACTTTG
>NW_025182828.1:0-861 GCF_004010195.1 Chiloscyllium plagiosum | reverse complement strand
GTTGGAACGTCTAAAACCAGGGGCCACAATATTAGGTACAGACTGGCCAATTTGCATTGAGATGAGAATAAATGCCTGCACTCGGAGACTGGCGAACCAGGGGTACTCTCTCCCAGATCAGGTTGTGGAAGTCAAGGGGCTGAATAAAAAGAAGGATTTCTGGAAACTAAAGGGATAGGGAGAGAGCAGGAGTATGGTGTGAAGATAGAAAATCAGCTATTATTCCAGGTTGTTCTCCAATAACACAATAACTGTGTTCCTGTGCAACACTGTGTTATAGAAAATTGTGCAATATTAATAATGGGGTCTATGGAAAAATGAGGGTAATTAATAAAAATATCAGTAAAAAACAAAAATTAAATTTGGTCTAACACACAATAGGACATTCTAAATAAATCTTCAAATTCCATGTTGTAATGGAACAGTGCCGTAAATGTAACGCTTTCAAACTACAGTCACTCACTGGTGCACCGTACCTTTCACCACAATCTTCACCAGAAAGCGCGCGGGGGCTGACTGACCATGTGATGCCGATGCCGAATTCCATTTCTCTCCAAGATTCTCCCCACAGTTTGAAATAAAGTTCTTCGAAATGTAGACTACAATTCCCAGTTTCCGGCTCAGTTTCAAGGCCGTCAGAGCCGATTGCATTCCTGTTTTTGCTGAACACATTGATTGCACCTTTTGTAGACACAGGGTTTCTGAGGCAGGATTTGCTGTTCAGCTGGTGCCAGCCAAGGAATCGCATCACAGGGAACGCCAGTTCACTTTATAGAAAAAGGTTCATGAATTGCATTGCAGCCAAATAGTATTTAATCAGCACGCGTCATTGGTGAACTGCCTGTACATAGAATGGAGGTG
>NW_025182827.1:0-2600 GCF_004010195.1 Chiloscyllium plagiosum | reverse complement strand
GTGAATCAGTCACACACCCAATCTCATAACTTTTTTTTCAAAAACATGGCACCTGAAACTAGGTGCAACATTCCAGGTGAGACAAGAGACTGTTTTATTTCAGTTTAACATAATTGCTTTGTGTTTGTTCTCTACAGCGTAGGGTGATGAAGTAGGGTTTATTTGCTCTTCTGTCCACGTGTCATGGTACATTCCCTGATTTGTGCACATACACACGGGGGATCCTCTGCTCCTGAACCCCTTTGGCTTTACCCACTTACTATTGTATGTTCCCCTGAGTTCATCACAAAACAAAGAAGCAGGTCACCCCTCCCTGAGACTGAGATCTATCTGACACACCGATATTAATGAATAACAATCCTCAACAATTATAAATCACAGGTTGATTGCGATCAGGGAAGGCAGAGATTAGAAGTTCTGGAAACCCTGCTACTTTCCATGTCCTTTCCCACAAGCCATCTGCCAAGCTTTGAAGCTCTTAGCTGTTCTTCCAATATCCTAACATTTTATTTTAAATTGCTATTAATATTTTTCTGTAATTTTGCATTATAGATCAAAGCTCAGGTTGAACCAACAAGGACTCCAAACACTGAACTCTGAGAACGTACACGATAATCTACATTCTGAAACGGCAAACACCCGTTAACAAATGGTTAACAAGTTCAAAACAGCGGCTGAGATTAACTTGAACTCATTAAATAAAAGGAAAGTAATCTGGAGGTCGAGCGTTGTAGGCAAGACCTGGGCAGACAGAATGGAGTTCGTTTTTTTTTAAATTCTTGTTTCTATCCAGAATTTTCGTTCCACACAATGTAACCTTTTATTTCCCATCACCCAAGTCACCCATAGTATCTTTATTTTCAGCTACTAACCATCAACAGTAAATTGAATAATTTATGTTCAAAGCCCCTCCCATCATCAAAGGTCCGGCAGAAGTAAGAAGAGCAAGAAGGAGATTGGAGTCAATTTTTCTTGTGGTGAAACATTACTACTGTTCTAACACAAGGGATTTCTGAGGGATGGTCTAGTGAAGCTATGTGGATGGAACTCAGAAATAAGAAAAGCATGATTACTTTGGTGCGATTGTAATAGTCCCCCCAGTAGTCAGAGTGAAATTGAGTAGCAAATATGTCGAAAGATCTTATTTATACGTGAGAATAATAGGATTGTAATAATAGCAAATTTTAACCTTCCAAACATAAAGTGGGACAGCCATGGTCTTAAGAGCTTGGATGGTGAGGAATTTGGTAAGTGCTAAAGTCAATTTTCTTCATTAATATGCAGATGTAACTATCACAGAAGGAGCAAACATGACCTACTCTTGTGATATAAGGCAGGGCAAGTGACTGAATGGTTACTAGGGGAGATTTTTGGGGCCGGGGTCATAATGCCATTAGTTGTAAAATATTCATGGAAAGGATTGGCATTATATATAAGTTAAAGTTCTAAATTGGACGAGGGCAAATTTTGATAGTATAAGACAAAAACTTTCAAGGGTTGATTGGAGTAGACTGTTTGCAGCTCAAGGGGCGGCCGGCAGGAGTGAGGCTTTCAGAAGTGAGATAACGAGAGTTCAGAGGCGTGATGTTCCTGGCTGGTGAGAGGAGGGAACATTGGAGGAATAAAGATATTCAGGCTCTGGTTCAGATTAAGAATGAATCGTATATTAGATATAGAGAAATGAGATCAAGTGAATCCGGAAGAGTACAAGAGGTGCAGGGACATTGTAAAGAGGGAAATAAGGAGGGCAAGAAAGGAAAATGAGATAACCTTGGGAGATAATGTTAAAGATAATCCAAAGAGATTCGAAGAGTACATTAAGAGCAAAGGGGTAGATCATAGAGTCATAGAGACGTACAACTTGGAAACAGATCTTTCAGTCTCACTCGCCCATGCTGACCAGATATCCTAAACTAATCTAGTCCCATTTGCCAGTACTTGGCCCATATCCGTCTAAACCCTCCTATTCGTTTACACACTCAGATGCCTTTTAAATGTTGAAATTGCACCAGCCTCCACTGCTTCCTGTGCCAGTTCATTCCATACACACCATCCCCTGCATGAAAAAGTTACTCCTTAGGTACTTCCAACTTTTTCCCCTCTCACTCTAAACCTATACTCACGAGTATAGGTTTAGATGAGAATCCACCCACCCCAGGGAAAAATACCTTGTCTATTCACTGTATCCATGCCTCTGATGATTTTATAAACCTTTATAAAGTCACACCTCAGCCTCCAACGCTCCAGGGAAATCAGCCCCATCTCATTCAGCCTCTCCCTATATAACTCTACATGGCTGTGAATATGTATAAGCCTAGAGGGATGGTTTCATAAATCATGTTACATTTTATATAAGCGCTGTTTTTTTAATTATCATTTAGTTTAAAATGGAGGATGGGTGCCTTTTCAATTTCATACCAGTAGCACAGAAAGACCGGGGGAAATAAACTGCATCAAAAAAGAAATGGACAAAAGTGATTGCACGACGGATAATCTCACCATATCATTCGTGTAAAAAATAATTCCCTGTTTTGACCTTGAAGTTAATAGAGTCTATTAATTAGTACTGTGTGTGTAATAATTTTCATCTATCTGTCATT
>NW_025182826.1:0-2600 GCF_004010195.1 Chiloscyllium plagiosum | reverse complement strand
CCCCTTTGTCCCTTTTATAGCTCCCCACTTTCAGCTTCCAGCTATGCCCTCAATGTTTGAATTCCCCTATTCTGTGGAAAATAGTTTGACTATTCACCCTATCCATGCGTCCCACGATATTTTCAACTTTTATAATGTCACCCCTCAACCTTCTTTTACTCCATCTGACGCCACTTTCAAGATCAAGCATTTACAGATAAGTACTGCAAATTTGAAACAATATTAAAAATGACAGGTAAACGAACTCAGCCCAAACCTCAACTGTGATTTGTTTTTCTCCATATTACCACACTAAGGCAGTATGAAGCTCTTACTAGTGCAAATAAGAAGTCAAACGCTTGAATTTCTTTGTCTAAAGGGGGTGATGATCTCTAAAGTGAAAACCTATCTCTGGCCAGATGTATGTTCCATTAAACTAGAAATCCACTGACTCCGGTGAATAGCGCCTTCAGCTATGACTGTCCATCTCCCGCATTTCTGCCCTCACTCGGTCCCCTCCTTCCCAGAATACTGATAGCTCTCCCTTGTCCTCACTCCCGACTGCACGAGAATCCACATTCACAAAATCATAATTCGCACTTCCACCAGCTTCAACAGGACAGCACCATTAAAAACATCTTCAACTCCCATCCACTGTCAGCATCTCACAGGGACTATTCTTTCTGGAACGGCCTCCATCACCCCTAAAGCATCCCCACTCCCACATGACACTTTGCCATGTAATTGCAGAAACTGCAACACTTGCCAATTCACCTCTTCCCTCCTCACTGTCCAAGGCACAAATCACAACTTTCAAGTGAGGCAACTTGTACTTTTTCGATCCAGTGTCCTTTCATTGCTGCTCACAATTCGGTCTCCTTTACACTGGGGATACAAAACAGAGACTGCTTCGAGAAACACTTCCACTCTGTCTGTTGGAATAATGGTGATCTTCTCATCACTTCCCATTTCAACAACCTACATTGCTCTCATGCGAATATTTCGGACCTGGACAGCTCCAATGTTCCAATGAAGCACATCCCAAGCTTGAGTAACACCTCAATTTACAATTTGGAACGCTAAAGAGTATTCAATAACTTCACAGACTGACCCCATTATGGCTGATCTCCATTCTTCATACATTCTCCTCCTGGCCTCCCTATGAACATGTGTGTTTGTGTCTTCTTCATCGTGTACTCAAGATAGAGAGCCCTTTACCCCCATTCACATCTTAATTGACATCCATTTTAAATAATCTTCTCGTTCACAGCTACTAAAAGCCCGTTTTTTTTTGCCACACACTCCTTTCCTCGTTACCAACTCCCGTCACCCCCGCCAACTCTGTCAAGGGATTAAAAAGCCCAGTTTCCAATCCTTTCTTTTTCAGTTTTGAAGTGTCACACTAGACTTGAAATGCCAATTCTGTTTCTCTTTCTCTGCAGATACTGCCACACCTGTTGTGTTTCTCCAGGAATGAGTAGACACAGAACAAATCTTAAATTAAACAAATAACTATGGATACTGGAAATGAAAGTATAAATATTTCTGGAGGAAGGGGGAGCTTTGTTGAAGGTTAACTGGACCCGAAAGGTTAACTCTGAGTTCACTCCACAAGATGCTGCCTAATTTCTTCAGCAATGTTTGTTTTTGAACAAGTTCCAGAGACGCGTGTCAAAGCTGCCCTGTCCGACATGGAGCGCCTGACACCGGGAAGTGAGCAACAACACATAGGGCACACAGTCATTGGTTCTGAAATTACATAAGACTGGCATCACTGATACTACAAAGTTCTTAATCATGGCTATGGAGAGAAACAGTGGGAAACGCATTCACGTGAAACATAGATGACGACATTACGGGAAAGGAAAAGATTATATGTTAAAAGGTTTGAGTAATGTAACCAATTGGAGACGTGACACCATGACCATACCCTAACAGAATGAGAGAATGGAAATGTAAGTGTTACCATATCAGAAACCAGGTTAGGTCATTGAGTACAGCGCTGATGGGTGAGTGGTTCTCGGTGCGAATTGGGGGACTGTCAGTTAAATTGAATTACAGATTTTGCAGTTCAAACTGGGCATTCATGAGGTGCTAGGTGGAAGTCGGTACTACAGGTGCTGGAGATTAGAGTCAAGAGTACAGTGGTGCTGGAAAAGGCAGCATCTGAGGAGCAGGAAAATCGACCAAAACGTCGATGTTCATAGTCATGTGGTGTTGTTGATCACAACAGTAGCAACAGCAGAATTGAATTCAATCACAATCTGTAACTTTTTCCCCAGGATAATCCCTCAGTCTAACATTACCGTCAAGCCGATCTATGCTTTAGTGATCAGTATGGGTGAACATGCATGAGTCTGAACCATGTGTACCTAAACCTGATGACAACCCATTAAAGCTACCGCACTTGTCTGGTTGCATTCCAAACAGCAGGACGGACTTCCGATAGTGAGGGCGAGATGATCCCAAGACTAGCAGCTCATATCTAAGTTCTGCAGTCCTGCCACATCCAGTGAAAAATGTTGATGGACTATTAAACAACTCACGGGAGGAGAAATTGCCACAAATATCCCCATCCTATGTAAATGAACTGCCCTGGACATCTGGGTAAAAGACAAGGA
>NW_025182825.1:0-2599 GCF_004010195.1 Chiloscyllium plagiosum | reverse complement strand
CCAAATTAGACATTGTTTCCCCGCAACTCCGAATGACTACACCCCACCCCTATCCTTTACCTAGCCACACGCTGTCGCTCTCCTTGTGAAATTTATTCCTCGTATGTCACCAAATATGCCTTGTCAAATATTTTGAAAAACAGATTCTCGGAGTGACACCGATTCTGTTCTCATCATTTCTTTGCCCTTCAAAGGTTTTATTAATGCCTGACATCTAGATATTTACTTACTTGAAAGAGGGAATTTTCCACCCATTTACTCTGTCCAAACGTGTCATAACCGGAGAAAAACCCACTCAGTCTTCCTTGGTTCAGGGATAACTGTACTCAATTGTCCAAGAAGACAAGTGAATGAAATCTCATCCTCAGTACACCTCGCCAGTATCGTCTCTATCGCTTTACACCCCGGTAAATACCGTCATTATCCTCTCCGATAGAATCACAGAATCCTACAGTGTAGAAAGAGAATTTCGGTCAATCGAGCCGGTGTCGACTCTCTGAAGGTCATCTCACTCAGACCAAGCTCCCCTCCCTATTCCCGTATATTTCACCTGAGGATGAGTGAGCCCTCCCCCTTATGATTTCAAATAAACCTGTTGGACTATAACTTGTCATCCTGTGACTTCTGACATTGTCCCCGCGTTCCCCATGGCTAATTCACCTAACTTACTTAATTCAATTCCTGGACACAAGAGGGCAATTCAACTTTACCAATCGACCGAACAGCAGTGCGAATTACTGACACAATGTTCCATCATAGTGAGCAATTGGTGTATCATTTTTTAATGGCTTTATACCCTGGTAACTCAGCCTCATCAAAGCAAATCAACCCAAATTCAATGTATCGAAACTCTACTCTGTCCATTACAATTTCATTCGTGCTGAGGGAATTGTTTCTGCAATCATATTTGAATGTTTTTATGCTATTTCTTCCTCACCGTCCTGCTTCCAGTAAACACTTCAATCCAGTACAAGTCTGTCAAATTCTTTTCATTCCAACACAGATACAATGTACAGTTTGCTGAAGTCACGTGTTTGCACCCTCACTGACACTCTGCCTCCCTGAGAGCTGTAGCCCCTCCCCACACTAATTCAGGCAGCACTGTCCTTCCTGTGACATGCATCATCGAGCTGGAAGGAAAGGTATCAATGCCCGAAATTGGGATTGGAGTGACAGTTTTTTAAAAAAAACGCACTGTCCCCAGCGGAGAATTGATCCCGGTGACAGGCGGGGACACTAACCATTATACTACAGAAGACAGGTGTGTCAAAGGAGGCCCTTCAGCCAATCATGGCCACACTTGTCAAAAACAACTGCCTAATGAACTCAATAGCATTTCTCAATGTTTATCCCACAGCCTTATATGTCTTGGCATCACAAGTTCACATCTGTATATTTATTCAGGTTATAAGGGTTTTTGCTGCTCTGAACAATGCAGGCAGTATATTCTAAATTCCAACCACCCATTGGCTGATAAAGTTTTTTGCACATCTTCTCAAACCTTTCTGCCTTTCTCCTTAAGTCTCTGGCGCCTGCTGATCGATCCCTCCATCAATGGGAAACTCGTTCAGTCAAATCTGTCCATACCCGAACTCATTCATGACTTATCTACATCTCCTTTGCAATGCGACAAACAGTCCACTCTGTCCTGTCTTTCTTCACAACTGAAACTCTTCATCCCAAACAACATCCCGGTAAATATCTCCTGCAATGTTCTCAGTGTGATGATATCCCTACTATAATGTGATTCGCAAAACTGTACACAACAATCTTGCTTGAGCCTAATGAACATTTGTTTTCAAATTTCTGGATTAGTATGAGGGCGATTCTGGCTAAGCATAATTTATTATCCATTCCGAATTGCCCAGAGGGCAGTTGAGACTCAACAATATTGCTATGAGTCTGAAGTCACATGCAGGCCAGAAAAAAAGTAAGGATAGTAGATTCCATCCTGAAATGACATCAGTAAACCAGATATATATTTTTCAACAATTGTCAATGGATCTATAGTAGTCATTGGATATTTCATTGAAGATTTCTGCTGCATCCAAATTTTACAATCTCGCATGGAGGGACTCAAGCCCGAGTACCTAGACAATTACCTGGGTCTCTCGATTATCAGTCCTATGAAATTATTACAAGACCAACGCAGAAAGCCATGAAAGCTGATCTTTTCCAATAAAATGTCTTTTCACCAAAACTTCCCTGGGTATTTTCCATGAGCCTGACGCTTCAATTGTCTCTGGACTATGTCAGTAAAAGCTGCTACATAGGGATTGATTTCACAACCGCGGTATCCAAATGGATCGACATGTTTGGAGGTCCCGATGGTGGTATTGGGGCACGTTCGCCCAGCAACAGTGACCGCAGCAGCAGCACAGACAGAACAGTATGATTGTGAAAGAGTGTGATAGATTGTGCATTGCCTCAGAGAAATGGGAGGAGGGACGGAAAGGAGGTTTAATGATCGTGGGAAGGAGAGAAATCTCCGACAACGGCTGTGTTTGAATCCTGATATATGAAACGCAGAGATGTAGGAGAGCGGAATTTGAAGGTAAAACAATTGATTTCTTAGCATGTGTCACAAAAAGGACAACGG
>NW_025182824.1:0-2599 GCF_004010195.1 Chiloscyllium plagiosum | reverse complement strand
TGTGGACTTATTGGGCTGAAGGGCCTGTTTCCACTCTGTAGGGAATCTAATCTAATATGCATTGACATATTTCTAGAAGAAGGACTCAACTTTGAAGCATTTGTAGCTGCTGAGCAACAGCCTCAGGTACTTGACTCTATGACAACTATTACAGCGGTCATCAGGTTCAGTAAAATATCCAAATCTTGGGTGAGATGTGGCTAGTCAGACAGTCTCCAGCATTGAGTTACAATTGCAAATTATGTCTTACAATATGGCATTGGCATAAAATGTGTAAGAAATCCAATTACCTGGGAAAACCCAAAATATAATGCAATTCCTCACAGGATGAGCATGTGAAGAACAGCCAACCAAAAATCAATACCAAGGACTTTTCCAAATTCCATCCATTCTAAGTAAGCATGTCAATGCATTCCAAAATGAATCTGCTCAGTCATGTTTACAGACTGCAGACAAATAGTACACATAGTTATCTTGACACACCACATGCATGCCCTGTGAGAAAAGCTGAACCTTGTCTCCTATCCAAGTAATGAACCCCAAAAGGAATGGCAACTTGCACTGTGTGCCCACAGTGATACTGCTGAAAGTGCAAATATCATCCCGTTATTCATCTTACATAAGAGGTACTCAGGAAACTGGTACAACATGGTGTAAGTCCACATATAATAAACAAATTGCTTACAATGGGTCTGACATCCCATGCATTGACGTTATCTGTCTTCAAATTCCTAGCATGCATACCTGAAATCTGTTGCATCATTGGTACAGCACGCCCATCTATCATGGATTTACCAGTATACATGGATTCAGTTTTCATGAAGAGTCACTGGACTTGAAACATTAACTCTGCTTTCTTTCCACAGATGCTCCTTTTCCTGGCGAGTTTCTTCAGCAATTTCTGCTTTTGTTGTGTGGATTGACAGATTATCACAATCCATGAGGTAACACATGTGTCGGTTGCAACACTAAAGAATCCAGACTGTAATATCAAGTGTATTTATTATCTGATTATCCTTTACCCTCCCAGGTAGGTTTGATGTTATTGCTGAAAATGTGTTGCTGGAAAAGTATCAGAGCTGAAAACTCCAGCATCTACAGTCCTCACTTTCTCCTCGAAGGTTTGATGTTATTGGCAACTTTGAAAGCAATAGTGTTACTTCTGAAAGATGATGCCTAACCCATAACAGGCCTTTCTTGGAAGTACAACATTCATATTCGAGAGAAGCTAAAACTGGAATTGATATCATCCAGAAATTTGAGCACCGTATTATTGATTGCGAATCCATTACTTCTGTGTTGAAGAAAGCTAGCATTCTACATGTGTGGTTAGATACAACTCAACTAAATATTGTACTAAAGAGATTCTGATACAAGATTCCTATCCTACAAAAATTCAATTCCAAGTTCTCAGACGCCAATCGTTTTTCCAAGCTTGTGGCCACGAATGGATATTTGTCCATTTATCTTCCTCTGGAGCCACATGAATTGACAATTTTGAGAATGTCTTTTGGTAGATATTGTTTCCCCAGATTACCATTTGTATTATCCATCAACCAGGAATATTTTCCAATAACATGGATTGTATCATCAGATTTTCTCTTTATAACAGAAGATAGCCAATGAGCAGATCACAAACCTCCATAAGGAGAAAGTGAGGACTGCAGATGCTGGAGATCAGTCAAAAAATGAGGTGCTGGAAAACCACAGTCGGTCAAGGCAGCATCTGAGGAGCAGGAGAACTAACGTTTCAAGCATAAGCCCTTCATCAGGAATGAGGCTTGTGGCGCAAGGGGGTTGAGAGATAAATGGGAAGGAGGGTGGAGCTGGGGGGATGTTAGCTGGGAATGCGATAGATAGATGAAGATGGCCGTGAAGGTAATAGGTCAGAGAGGAGTGTGGAGCGGATGGGTAGGAATGAAGATGGACAAGTAGGAGGCAAGCGTGGAGGAAGGAGATCTGGCTGTAGTAGCAGGTCTGCTTCAGGACGTGGCTGAAGAGTTTCATGGCAGAGGAGATGACCTAGAAGAAGTTCTCCTCCTCCCTCTACAAGGATCTCAGTGAGTCTCTCTCTCACTGCACACCCCTCCCACCCCAGGTCATCTCAAGCTTGAATCTTGAAATATGGTCTTACTTACAACAGTAAGAGCATCAAGTCAACATGAGCGGAAACAATATTTATTGTTTAAACTACTTCTCAACTAGTAATAGACTGGATCCTATCAGAATAGAAGATGCACCACATGGCAAAAATGATTACAAAGGCATACTGAGTTCTTCAACTTATTATGTCTCTATATTTTGAACATTGTGACCAAAGTATTTTGTCTTTAATATCTTCCCTGCAAAAACATATCATACACACGATAGTAGGAAGATCACCAGCATGTTTTTCAGTCTCTCCAAAATGTTAATTATTTGGCCATATTTGCAATTGACTACATTGGAAAGGTCTTGGAGCATGCCTATTCCAGGAGTGTGTTCAGTTCTAAGGTCCTTACTCCAACATTGAAAGGGATACTTTTGCTCTTGCTTATGGGGGAAATGGTTTCATACATATTAATTTTCCAAGGACTTCATTGTTCATGTTGATGATAAA
>NW_025182823.1:0-2599 GCF_004010195.1 Chiloscyllium plagiosum | reverse complement strand
AAGCTGGCTTCATTGAAAGCGATTCAGCCCATCTAAACTATTTGATAAGAAGAGACACAGCCCATTCACTCTCTGTTGTTTCTTAAACAAGAAGAGATTTATTTTAAAAAAACTGCAAATTTTGGAATTCAAAGCAGACAATCAGGACGCCAGAACAACACAACAAGACAGACTTCTCATCAGGAGGTGAGAAGTCAACGACTTGAGTAAAAGCCTTCTTCAGGACTGGTAGTGTCGGAGGTGTTAAGGATGTCTACATTTAAAGAGATTGGGTGGGGGAGGAGGAGACAGGATGGTAATGTGAGGATAGGTGAACAAAGTAGTGATTATGTCCAGGTTGGTCGATGGGAGGAATGAACCCAGTTGGGAGATGGAAGGAGGGCTGATCAGAGGAATGGAAGGGAGGAGGAGGAGCTGGGAATGTTGTTGGGGGATTGGAGAGGCGGTTGTTTGAAACTGGAGAACTCAATGTTGAGTCCCCCGGCTGTAGGCTTCCCAGGCAGAAGATGAAGTGTTGTTCCTCCAATTTGCGGTTTGTTTCATTGTGGCAATGGAGGAAGTCGAAGATGGCCACGTTGGAAAGGGCGTGGGAGGAGTAATTGAAATCGGCAGTGACTGGGAGGTCAGCTCAACCCTTGTGGGCTCAGCTGAGATGCTTAGTAAAACGTCCCCTTAGTTTACATTTGTGATCAATGATGTCGTGAAGACCACATCGGAAGCACCAGATACAGCAAACTAGGTTGGATCCCAACACCTGGCACATCTTCCACAAGGACCATTCCCTTCGCTAATCTTTGGTTCGTGCCACACTCCCCACCAAACCCTCCAATCCCGACTGACAACTGCCCCTGAAAACGGAAAAGATGAATCACCTGCTGGCACACAATCTCCCTCCATTCAGCGCCCCAAACAGTCCTTCCAGGTGAAACAGAGATTCACCTGACCATTTCCTTCCCTCTTTATCTGCAGCTCCCCACTACCCCTATCCCCAATCCTAAAGAACGGTTGTACCGGAAATATTGCGTTCTCCACCTCCTGCTGCTCTCTGGCTTGTGGTGTTCTTCCAGCCTCCTGTTTGTCTTTTATTACACAGGACGAGAAGGATTCTAGTCAGCACAACACGCTGGTAAGCACCTACCACGAGTCACCCAATAATGAACCTCTTCCCTGGGATAAGTAGGAGGACATGCAACCCCTCAAGACGCTGACACACGAAAAGAAGGAACCATTCAGCCCCTCCAAACTGTTGCACTGAAATAGGAGCATGTCATTGATGCTGCAACACGACAAACCAATGAAGCAGAGACTGCACAGACAGACTGCCCCAAGTTGTTCCTCCTGGCACCATTGCTAATGCTACACATGTGTTACATTAATGTGGTTTGCTGATGGAGAGGAGCACAGCGGATGGCTTGTCCCAAGTCGCAAGATGGCATCTGCCATCTCCGAGGAGACATGCTCGTATTCTGCATGGAGATCAGAAAGTTTTGGGAATGGCCAGCTCTATCAGAGTGTAGCTGCTGACACATTTGTGAACAACATGTTGCTCAGTGCAGAGTCTCCCTTCAACTGTACGTTGAGATGGGGAGAGCTCATTCAGAATCTACAGCTCTCTCGCAACCAACATAGGGTCTCCACAGAGAGTGTAAACTATCAGAGAGTCATAGAGTTTAACAGCAGGGAGACGGGGCCGTTAGCCTAAATTGGTCTATGCTGACAAAATATCCGTTCATGCTAACTCCATTTCCCTGCACTTGGCCCATGTCCTGCTAAACATTTCCTATCAATGTATCTGTACACATTTGAAAACATGTACTGCAGGAAAACGCATGTCATATTTCACGCTATTGTTTTGTTTTGGGCATAATGAGTCCTGGTTCAAAACACTCAAGTTTTATTGCAATCACTTTTTAATCTTTTGCAGCATTACAGATTAAACACTCATTTCCTTCACACTCTCCTCATGGTACCATCACTGCAGAGATTAGTCTGGTCAAACTCCTTTACACTATCTCACTGTAGCAAGGAGATCATTCTAATAATGGAGAGAAAATCTGTTCACAGTGCCCCACGTGCTGTCTCAATATCTCTCTACAACTGCAGGGAGGTGTCTTCACATCTATATTTGAATCATTCTTCAATGAAGGACAGTATGCAATATACTGTGCTGATTACTTGCTGCTCTGTATGAATTCAGTCAGTGACTCATGACCAAGAGCATTCAGCTCCTTTTCACTAAGAGCACTGCACATCATGTCACCTTCTCATAAATACAAAATGAGAAGGATGGTATGTTTTGCCAAATCATTTGTTTGCCTTGCGAAACGCTTTACTTCCAGCACAGCCACGCCAACAGAAACACCACTGTTGCCATTGGAGATGTTTGAAGATGCTGAGGAGGTGATGGCATAGCTCTATTATCTTCGGATTATTAATGCAGCAACCAGGTAATGACCCAGAGCACAGATTCGAATCCCAAAACGGCAAATATTGGAATTTGAGTTCAATAAAATATCACGAATTAAGAAGGAATGAAAAAATTGTCAGAAACACCTACCTGACACAGTGATGCACTTCAAGGAATGAGATCTGTCATCTT
>NW_025182822.1:1336-2599 GCF_004010195.1 Chiloscyllium plagiosum | reverse complement strand
ACTAATTCCTCATTGCACTCAATTCATTTCCAATCAAACCTATTTGTAAATACCTTCAATGATATAACTCTGTGAACTTTCTTAAATACAGAATTCCTGACATTGATGTAGTGCTGTTGACCATAGCAGAAGCAGTATTATATTCAAACACAATCTGTAACTTTTTGACTGGGATAATCCCTTAGTCTACCATTACCCCCAAGATAAAAACTCTGACATCTCCCTCACAAAGCCGAAAATTACTTAGCTACGTCCAATTCCCAAAGAGAAGAATAGTTACAATAGACCAATTACCACACCCTCAGTGCCATAATGTCACATTAGTGGTTGTTTTTCTGACAGAGCTGTCAAGCAGCACAGAAATAACGCGCTCATTGTGGTTTCCGTTAGGTCACCATGTGGAGATGGTGCTGTTGTGGAAATGTTACTGGATTACTAATCCTGACCAGGCTGATGCTCTGGCAGCTGGTGGAAGTTAAAAACAATTAATAACATATCGAGATTTAAAAGCTGGTGTCATTAATAGTGACCTTGAAACCAATGTTGATGGGAAACACCAGTTTCCTTCCCGAATGTACTTTCAGGAAGTGAATCTCCTGCACTTCCTTGGTCTGGCCTAAAAGTGACTCCAGACACATAGACGTGTGGTAAACTCTTCAATGGTCTCTAAATCAATCAAGCACGACACTCCAATGTATCAAAGTACCCCGACGTTTGGAAGGATAAAACCAACAGAGAACTCGGTGTCAGGAAAGGGAATGGGAAACACAGTCCTGTTGACACTGCAGAGATCTCCTTTTTAACATCTGAAAGCTTTTAACAGTTGTATTCCAGCTGTCTCCTGATCCCTTTAGTGTCCAGAAATTCTTATTTATATTCGGTGTCCTGACTTTCACAACCTTATGTGGGAGAGAACGCCCCAGGTTCACCAGTCTCTGAGTGCAGACATTTATTCACATCTCAATGCAGAGTGACCTGCCTGTACATAATACTGTGGCCCCTTGTTTTTGACGTCCAAGCCGAGGAAATTATCAGCTCTACTTCCAATCTGTCGGAGTTTTATATATTTCACTGAGATCTCCACTCATTTTCCTAAACCCCATGGAATACAGGCCCAGTCGCCCCAAACTCTTCTCCCAACAGCCTGTCACCTCAGAGATCACAGCAATTCAGGCAGCATCCGAGGACAAGCAAAATCGACGTTTTGGGCAAAAACCCTTCATTAGGAATGAAGGGCTTTTGCCCGAAACGTCGATTTTGCCT
>NW_025182822.1:0-1146 GCF_004010195.1 Chiloscyllium plagiosum | reverse complement strand
TCACATCCACCCCCATTGCTCTCCATCTGCCATGTATTTTTCTAGTCACTCCACTTTTCTCAATCACCTTGGAGCTTTTTTTGCATTCTCCTCAGCCACTCACAATCCGACCTCATTTAGTGCTGTCAACAGACTGGGAAATATTGCATTTGATTCCCTCAACTAAATTTTTGGCATGCATTGGAATAGTAAGAGCACAAGCACCAATCCCTATGACACGCCATGATCGTTTACTTCAAAACATATTGATTTATTCATGTTCACTGTTTCCTGTCAGCTCTCCTATTCTAAAACCATGTTCGTATTTTAGCCCCAATCCTGTAACATTTGACTTTGCACAATAAGCCAGAGTCTGTACCATTATCTTTCTGAAAATTCAAATGCATTGCATCCATTGATTCTCCATATGTATCAATTAGTCCGTTTCTCAAATATGATTCTCATTTCATATTGACCCATTACATAAGAGCTAGGAGCGTCAGTAATATCATGGCCTCAGCTCCACTTACCCACCCACTCACCATAAATTTTTGTTCCTTTATTGCTCAAAAAATTATCTATCTGAGCTTCAAAAACATTCAATGATAAAGCCTTCCACAGATTTACAACCTTCTTGGTCAAGAAGTTCCTTCTCAGTTCAATGCTAAATCTGCTCCACGTAATTTTGAGATTCTGTACTCTTGTCCTAGTTTCACCTGCTACTGGAATCATCCTCTTTATATCCATCTTATCTATTTCCTTCCCAATTATATCTGTTTATATCCGATCCTCCCTGATTCCTTCAAATTCCAATCAATATATAATTCCAGTCAACTCAGTCCCTCCTCATACACCAAACGCCTCACCTCCGGAACCAACCTAGCGAACCTCCTCTGCATCCACTGTAGTTCCAGGATATACTTTCTCAAGTAGGGAGACCAAAACTGCACACAGTATTGCAGATGTGACCTCCCCAGCACTCTGTACAGCAGCAACATAATCTCCCTGTGTTCAAACTCAATCCCTTTCTCAAAGAAGTACAACATTCCATTTGACGTGATAATAAACTGCTGCACCTGCAGACCAACTTCTGTGATTCATGCACAAAGACACTCAGGTCCCTCTGCACAGACACTGTCTTTTTTACTGTTATTCCGACCAAAATGG
>NW_025182821.1:1334-2599 GCF_004010195.1 Chiloscyllium plagiosum | reverse complement strand
CAGTATATTCAATAGCACAAACAACGAGAGGGGAAGGGATGAAGGGCAGGAGGACAGAGAGCATGCAGTAGGGGTCTGAAGGCTCTGCTGTCAATGGTGGGATGGAGGAAGCAGCAATGGGCAGGAGACCAGAGACAGAAGGTGGAAGGGGGAGGGAGGGAATGTGAGTCTACAGCAGGACATAGAGTGAGGGAGGAGGGAGACCATGGAAACAATTGGCTGGCTGTGAGGTCAGATTTTGGAACAACTGGAGTTGTAAGACAGGGAAAGGACCACTCCATATCAGGCAAGTTGGGGTTTATGGAATGTGGCTTCAGGAAGCTGGGAGAGGACATTGAAATCATAGAGTCAGGAGATGGGACGAGCAGGAATTGGGGTTTCTGTGGTCAAGAGGCTGAGGTACTGCGGAGACAAACAATGTTGTTCAGATTGAAATAAGAGACCTACGTGATGGACAGGATGTGGGGTTTGCAGCTCAGGTACTGGACAGCCAAGTGGGAAGGAGGCCCATGTTTACTGTTTATTGGTCCTCTGGGAAGGTGCCCCATGTTTACATCATCATAGAGTCATAGAGGTTTACAGCATGGCAGCAGGCCCTTCAGCTCTACTCATCCATGCCGCCCAAGTTTCCAAAACTGAACTAGTCCCATTTGCCTGTGTTTGGCCCAATCCTCTCTAAGTCCTTGCTATCCATGTTCCTGTAAAAATGTCCTTGAAATGTAGTAACTGTACTCCCCTCTCCCACTTCCTCTGGCAGCTCATTGCACATACACACCAACCTCTGTGTGAAAATGTTGTCTCTCAGGCCCCTTCTAATTCTTTCCCCTCTCAACTTAAACCTATTCCTTCTCGTATTGGACTCTCCTTCCCTGGGGAAAAAAAAACTTTGGCTATTTCTCTTATCTATGGCCCTAATGATTCTATAAACCTCTCTAAGGTCACCCCTCAATCTCCTGCATTCACTGGAAAAATCTCTCGGCCTAGCCATCCTCGCCATGTAATTCAAACTCACCAACCTTGGTAACATCCCTGTTAATCTTTCTTTTATCCAAACCAGTGTAATAACTTCCTTCCTATAGCAGGGTGAGCTGGAATGCACACAGTGTCCAAATGTGGCCTTCCCAATGCCTTGTACAGCTGTAACATGATGTCCCAGCTCCTGTACTCCCTGCTTTGACCAGTGAAGGTGAGCGTGCCAAATACCCTCTTCACCACCCTGTCTACCTGTGACACCACTTTCAAGAAACTATGTACCTGTACCCCTC
>NW_025182821.1:0-1247 GCF_004010195.1 Chiloscyllium plagiosum | reverse complement strand
AGTTGATGAAGATGAAATTGCACTCTTAGATAACCTTCTTCCCTGTCCACGATGCCAAAACTTTTAATGTCAGCCACAAACTTACTGACTATTCCTGCTATTTTCTCATCCAAATTGTTCATATAAATGATGAACAAGAGTGGATCCAGGATCGATTCTTGTGGCAGACGGCTGGTCACTGGCCTCCAGTCTGAAGAACAACCCTCTCTCACCAGCCTCTGCCTCCTACCATCAGGCCCATTTTATATCCAATTGGTTAGCTCTCCCTGGATCCTCTGTGATATAATCTTACTAAGCAGTCTACAATGGGGAACTTTGTCTAAGGCCTTGCTAAAGTCCATGTCGACCATGTGTACTGATCTATCTTAATCTATCTATTTCTTCAAAAACTCAACTATCCACTTGTCTCCATTAGAAGGACAAGTGAATAGGAGGTCCACATTTCCTGGTCTTCTTGGAGTATCCAGTCAGAAGGAGGTCCATGTTTACCTGTCTCCTTTGGAGAGTCCATTAGGAAGGAGGCCAACATTTACTGGTCTTTATTGGAGGCTCAAGCAGGAACGATGCCCATGTTTACTGGTCTCTATTGGGAGCTTCAGTGGGAAGGAGGCCCATGTCTCTCCATGGGGCACTCTCGTGAACTGACGTTGATGTTTACTGGACTCTGTTGGAGAGTCCAGTGCATCGTGGACACCATGGTGGGTATGGGGTTCAGTTCCTTTCTGTTGTAACTGTGTGATGGTCCAACCCTCATCCCAGTAAAACACCCAGAACCTGACCATGGAAGGGGTAGGAGAGGGGAAGGGATTGGAACATGTTGTGAATGGACAGGATGGTTAGTCGGTCAGAGTCTGTCCAGTCCCTCCAGCTCACACTGATGGCCTGAGGATCTCCTCTCTCTGCTGGGCCTTCATGGAATGAGGTTTGTGTCCAAACCAGTCCCCAGTGAGACTAGGCCAACAGCACAAAACTGCCCTTCATTTATCAAGAATCTGTCCATCTTCCTGAGAGATACCAAAACCTGGTCAATGTGGAAATGGGCCTTTACTCCAGGAGAAGACATGCCTCTGGGGTCAAGTGTTAACATCTATTTGTGGGGCAGAGCAGAGGGAGATTTATCCTGAATTCAACTGTCACCACCCGGGACACTGTGAGAAAGAGAGAGAAGCGAGACAGAGAGAGAGAAATAGAGGTCGATTGGGATGCGGAGATAAAGGGAGAGACAGAGGGAGAAATAGAGAGGGGTA
>NW_025182820.1:0-2599 GCF_004010195.1 Chiloscyllium plagiosum | reverse complement strand
ATTGGGAGTTGGAGGGAGATGGGAGGAAGTGTGCTAATCTGGGCAGATTATAAACGTCATAGTTACTATCATTAAGAAGGATTGGGAGGAAAGCTGGAGGTGGGTCCAGGGACTGACACTGTATTCAATGTTGGGGTCAATGTCATTGATTGACAGCTGTTGACAACCTCCATCACTTCCTGGGAACTGCCTCAGGTTGACCCAGAAAAATCCCAGTCACAAATTTGAAAATGAGTTTTTTAGATAACTTCGAACCAGGTCACAGCATCAAGAGAGTTTGTTTCCATTTAATTATTGCATCAGCTCATTTGTTGTGTAAATCTTCCATCGCTCTGTTCTCACATCATTACTGGAAATTTCAAATTCTGACTTGGCATGATATTAGTGTCAGTAAGCCTCATGTTGTTGAAATGAATGCTGTCCATCATGTAACTCCTGCCACACTTGGTCTCTAACTGAACTGCATTGTCTCCAGAAATGTCTGCATTTCAAAGTGGTCTTGTTTTCAAATCTGTCAATGATTTCACCCAATCTTTCTCTCGAACCACTTCACGTTTGCACGACTTTCTCTCTCCACACTACCTCCAGGCTGGAAAATCCCTATTTCAGTAATCCTTCCCAACCACAATGATCTTTCCTGACTATGCCATAGCTTGCAGTTTGTTGAAGCTAATTCCCTTGCATTACCCACGAGGCAAATGCGGCCTTCACCATCTCTGCACTCTGCTCCAAACTCTCCAGTCCTCCAGAACTCTGTATCATCCTCCAGCCTCACTGTGTGTATTATTTATATTAGCCTCCAGTGTTCCTGCATCCACTCTTTTTCTGCCCTTCTGCAGTCCTACTCCATCACTATTACTGTAAGCACTTGCACACTCACATAACTTCTCTTTCCCTTTGACCTTCTCCAGAGTCACTCCCTCTTATTTCTGCAAATAATTCGAGACTCACAGGCCTCTCAGTTCTGTGATCTTCTCCAAACCGTTTCATGCGCTAATACAGTAATCATATTTGGCCTCACAATACTCCCTAAGCCCATGCCTTTCTGCAGTCCTCCTGTGTAAAGTTCCGAGTGATATAGAAAGATAAATAGCGCAAACTCTTTCCCCTCAGTCGGGAGTCAGTAGCCAACATGCACAGATATAAGGTAAGGGGATTTGAGCAATTGTTTTCACCGAGATATTTAGAGTTATCTGGACCTCATTGCCTGAAAAGATCTGAACAGGTATGAATTGTCACAACAATCAAGAACTATTTAGATGAGCACTTGAAATACCATAGTATGCAAGGCTGCTAGCTAAATGATGGAATATAGGATTAGAAAAGATTAATCTTCCATGACCAGTCCAGACACGATGGTACATTGGTCCTCCCTACATGGTTTAAAACTCCCAATCACTCTATGATACTATGATACTCCCTCCTGTTATCATGAGACCCAACATTCTATTGCCATTCCCGATCATATGCTGCCCCGTGTGCTCGTTTTCCGTGTTCTCCCAAGTTGCTTTATGTTGCAGCTTTCTCCATTTCAATAATCTGTGCTTTTGTTCTCCCCTCCAAGATGTAAAACATCACATATTCCAACATTGTACACAATTTGTCAAAGTTATGCCCACTGACTGAAATATCAATACTCTCCTTAAACTGTTTTAACCTCTCTTGCAAGCTGCCTCCACCCCACCCTCCGCCCCATTGCTACGCTGTCTGCAGTTTTGAACACAGAACATTCACTTCTTTGTTCCAAGTCATTAACAGCATGCAGATCCCATCTTCTTCAACCTCACGTGATCCCCAGGTTAAAACATCACCAGCTGTCTCCCAATAGTTACACATTCCTTATGAACAGCTAATGTTTTCGACAATATTTACCTCTGAAGCGGAATCAGTCGCCATCCTGTTCTCCATCCTGTTTGGAAGCTTGCCCTCACTGTGAACCAACAGTCTACTCACTGATTGAGCAATGAAGAAGGCAAATGGAAAGGTGGCCTCCATTGCAAAATGATTGGACTTCAGATTCAAGATGCCTCACTGAATCTGTACAGGGACTTGGTGAAACCAGCCCTGGAGCAGTGTGTGTTGTTTAGTCTCCCTACCACAAAGAGGACATTTTCACAATTTGCAGAATGCCCATCGAGACTGTTCCATCACTCCATCAGATCATAACTGATCTGATCATCCTCAAATCCATTTCTATGCCTTTTCCATTCAATCCTTGATTCCCTTCCGAATTAAACATCGCTCTGTCACAATCTTGAATACACTTAATGACCCAGCCTCCACAGCCCTCTGTGAAAAAGAATGCCGCAGTTTTAATTTTCTATGACAGAAGCCATTTCCCCTCAGATCAGCCTGAAATGGACAACCCCTTACTATGAGGGTTTCTCTATCTAGCCTGTCAAATCCCCTGATAGTCTTATATGTTTCAGTAAAGTTCATCTTACTCAAATGAGCGCAGGGCCAATCCACTTAATCTCTTCTCATACGACAGTCCCCTCTATATCTGGGATAAGATATGTGAACCTGCTCATAAACAAGCCGGGCAAGTAAGATTCTGGGTTCATCGGGTGACGTGCAGAATATGGTCTATCCTTCAGTC
>NW_025182819.1:1494-2599 GCF_004010195.1 Chiloscyllium plagiosum | reverse complement strand
TCCTCCCTCTCCCTCTCCCTCTCCCTCACTCCCCCCTCCCTCGGTGCTTGACTCACCTCGAGGAGAATTCCGTTCCACTGGAGGTTTAATAGGCCGGAGATAAATAGCTGCAGACGGAGAGAGACAGACAGAGTGAGGGAGAAAAACAGACATTAAGAGCTGGACTAGGCCCCAGTTGGAGCCTGAGGGCATAGCCTCCACACACGAGGCCCCAGTTGGAGCCTGAGGGCCTACCCTCCACACACTAGGCCCCAGTTGGAGCCTGAGGGCACAGCCTCCACACACTAGGCCCCAGTTGAGGCCTGGGGCCTACCCTCCACACACTAGGCCCCAGTTGAGGCCTGGGGCCTACACTCCACACACTAGGACCCCGTTGAGGTCTGGGGCCTACCCTCCACACACGAGGTCCCCATTGAGGCCTGGGGCCTACCCTCCACACACTAGGACCCCGTTGAGGCCTGGGGCCTACCCTCCACACACTAGGCCCCAGTTGAGGCCTGGGGCCTACCCTCCACACACTAGGACTCCGTTGAGGTCTGGGGCCTACCCTCCACACACTAGGCCCCAGTTGAGGCCTGGGGCCTACCCTCCACACACTAGGCCCCCATTGAGGCCTGGGGCCTACCCTCCACACACTAGGCCCCCATTGAGGCCTGGGGTCTACCCTCCACACACTAAGTCCCCGTTGAGGCCTGGGGCCTACCCTCCACACACTAGACCCCAGTTGAGGCCTGGGGCCTACCCTCCACACACTAGGCCCCCGTTGAGGCCTGGGGCCTACCCTCCACACACTAGGCCCCAGTTGAGGCTGACTCTACCAATGGGCGCAGACTGGGTCTCTCCCGAGAGTACCTTCCCCCACAGACTCAGCGCCCCCTGGGGACTCACGTCGGTGATGACCTTCATCTTTCTCAGGTAGGTCACCTCTGTCTGCAGCAGCTCCCAGAGCGCCTCCTGCTGGTGTCTCTGTCTCCGGGACATTCCCTGCCGGAATGGAGAGGGAGGGATAGTATTTCGGCTTTGAGTGGACCGAGGGGGAGAGACAGAGGGGGAGAGAGAAAGAGGGAGGGAGGGAGAGAGAGAGACGGAGGGAGGCGGGAGAGGA
>NW_025182819.1:0-1099 GCF_004010195.1 Chiloscyllium plagiosum | reverse complement strand
GAGGGTGGAGAGGAGTGGAGTGAGGGGGAGGGAGAGAGGGCAGTGTGCAGCCTCCCAGTGTGGAAGAGCTCCCCCACCTCGTGGCGATGGACCACGTCCTTCCAGGAGTTGGGCAGCTGGATCCGGCCCTCGAGGCCCTCTCCGATCTCCCAGTGCCGCCTCACCTCATCAGGAAGCCTGGGGAGGCCGTACACGCTGAAGGACGTCAGGCACCGATAGAGTTCCTCCACCTTCTCCGATCCCTGGGCAAGAGAGAGAGAGAGAGAGAGAGAGACGGGAGTGGGAACGGTCTAGCAACAGCCTCTGAACCAACTGGCGATTCAACCGGTGCAAGGGGCTGAACGGCCGCCTCTTCCTGTGGAACAGTCTCAAGAGGGAGGGGGCAGAATGGCCTCCAGTTCCTGTGGGGTAGTCTCAAGAGAAAGGAGGCAGAATGGTCTCCTGTTTCGTGGGATAGCCTAGAGAGAGAGAGCGAGCAGAAGGGCCTCTTGTTCCTGTGTAACCGGGGGCAGGATGAGGAGGGGCTGAATGGCCTCTTGTTCCTGCGTAAAGGGCTGGAGGAGGATGGGGCTGAATGGTCTCCTGTTCCTGTGTAACGGGGCTGGAAGAGGGAGAGGGCCGAATGGCCTCCTGTTCCTGTGTACCAAGCTGGAGGAGGAGGGGAAGAATGGCCTCCTGTTCCTGCGTAACAGGCTGGAAGAGGAGGGGGCTGAATGGCTTCCTGTTCCTGACAGGCTCTGGAGGGTTTGCACTCAGAGGATCAGCTGTGCAAAGGGACCAACAACATTAGGAATGGGGGGGTAAGGGAAGGAGGAATGGCGCATCATAAGAAGTGACCACACTCCACCGTCAAGCCCTCCACTCCCTTCAGCCCGTCTGCCCCTACTAGCCCCCGACACGCAGTGGAACGGAGCAGAGGGGGCCCTACCTTGTCGTTGCCTTGTGAGGAGCTGAACAGATGGCTGAGCCGGGAACGTTTCGGGGTTTCCGATGGAGGCTCGGGAACAAGAAGCGAGAGGGTGGAGGCAGACTGGAGGCGAGAGAGGGTGGCATACTCTGGGAGAACCTTCCTGACCCTCCTGGGCTAGAGCGGGAGAGA
>NW_025182818.1:1903-2599 GCF_004010195.1 Chiloscyllium plagiosum | reverse complement strand
TCCAGTATCCAGAGTTATTCGTTTAATTGAAAAGTTGTTCTGTGCCCATTCATTTCTGGAGAAACTTAGCAAGTGTGGCAGCATCTGCAGAGACAGAGAAACAGATTTAGTGTTTCCTGTCCAGTGTGGCACTTCTTCAGAACTGAAATGGGTCGCAAACTGAGCTTTTAAATCCCTTGACGGAGTTGGGGAGTGGGTGACGGGGAAATTAGAGTGTTGCAAAATATAAACCAGCTTTGAGGAGTGGGGAACGAGAAGATGATGTGAACTGGCTTTAAATTAAGATGTGAATGGGGGAAAGAGGGTCACTCCATTGAGTGAAGATAAAGAAGATGCAACCACTCAAGGTCATAGAGAGGACAAGAGGGAGAATGCATGAAAAATGGAGAACTGGCATAAAACGGTCAGGCTGTGAAGTTATGGAATTGTATATTAACCCCTACAGGCTGGAACATACAAAAGTGTAAAGTGAGGGTTCTGTAAAGTGAGCTTGGGTTGTGCTGCATTGGAACTTTGCATCAACCCAGGACTGAAATGGTAGCATGACAGCAAGGTATGTTATTGAAATGGGAAGCAATGTGAGGGTCAGGGTTATTCATACAGACAGAGTGGGAGTGTTCCCCAAAGCATTTTCTTCTTCCGTTCCCCCCAGTGTAAAGGAGACTGCATTCGAGCAGGAATGATAAGAGACTGTTT
>NW_025182818.1:0-1357 GCF_004010195.1 Chiloscyllium plagiosum | reverse complement strand
ACCACCCATGATGCACTTAAGCTCTGAAGGATAACTAATCAATCACAAGCTAACGAATTCAGATTGGTGAGCTCTAGCATTTGGGATGTTTAGTTTTGGAACCCGAAGCAGTTAGTATAAAGCAAAATATAAACAAAACATTTCAAAACTGGGAAGAAATATTTCTTTTTTAAAACTAGCCGCAATAGTTTTTTCCAAATCGATTTAAAAATGCGTTCATGATGTGTGTGTGACCCTTGGAAGAAAGGCAGGAAATTATATGTGGGACACCTGTAGGTGACATCCTGTCACTTCCAGCATTGGCTGCAAGTTTCCCCACGTAGAGCAATGATCTAACACAGTGTTACTCAGCAATGCAGTGGTTGGTGTGGACAGCTGTACATGCTGGGAAGGTAACTGCTCTAGATTAACGGATAACCTCATTACTATTCACTGCAGAGCTCCCTATGCTGGAAAGATACCCAGTCCTTGTTTATAGAACAATACACTTGTGTGCTCTGCAGGTTTATATATTAATGCACTGTTGGACGGATAAGAAGTGGACTGGTGAGCTCTGAACATTGTTCAATCCTGGACGAATTGCTGAGCAATTACGCTTAATAATGAACAGATATCTCATCTGGGCTTATACGTGTGTGGGCATGATTTGTGAGGTGGATTGAGTATCCAATATAATTCCTGATATAACTATCACTCCTCCAGCTCGGCCCATTCCGCTATTTAACCCCATATATCTGCAACACGTTGTCGATTAAGTAATTACCCAAGTAAAACGTGAATATCTGTCGCTCTTGTTATGAAAATGGAGAATTTTATTTATATATTTTGAAGTTAAATGTGAGGGGCTGTGTTTCAGATACAAATCGCTTGGTCAAGATATTCAAATTAAGCAAAACACAATTTATTCAAACACTGTTTGCTTGAAAGGACCACAAGGAATGGACCATATCTACACTGTCAATGGCACTGTAGGGGCCTCTCAAAAATGCCTAACCCCACCTAAGCCGTTAAATTATGGTATGATAAATGTCAAATTAAACATAAATAAATCAAACGAAAGGATGCAGCAGGCCTGGTGATCAGACACAGACGACCTCGGGACCCCAGCAATTTCTACCTTGCCAAAACACAGTAGAATCATCAAGCTTGTGAGGAGAAAGCATCATCTCTCTCCCTTAGCTCTATTTTTACAACTGGAGATGTGCCAATAACTCAATAGTCAGCGATGTCAACATCCCACCCACACCAAGTATTATTGTATTATATCAGGGTTATCGTGAAAGGGGTTAACTTGAGCTGTTTGTTCAGTGACTATGATTAATACCAGTCTTCCTGGACCTAACTGGGTCACTGGAGG
>NW_025182817.1:0-2599 GCF_004010195.1 Chiloscyllium plagiosum | reverse complement strand
AATGCTTTGCAACCTTAGCATTTTTACAATTTTATAATGTTAAACACAATAAGTTCTAACGTCTTGCCTTCCAATCCACGAGTACCCGACCCAACCTGGCAACATAAATTTGATTCTGGCACTGGGAAAAGTAGGACTTGCTATTTAAACATCTCAGGTAACCCACTTATACATATTTGTAAGGTAAGATGTTAGGAAAGGTTACAAGAGATAGGATTTATGATCATCTGGAAAGGAAGAATTGAATAAGGATAGTCAACATGGTTTTGTGAAGGGCTGATTGTGCTGACAGTTCTTTGAGAAGGTGACCAAACAGGTGGATGAAGGTAAAGTGGTTGATGGGGTATATATGGACCTCAGTAAGGCATTTGAGAAGGTTCCACACGGTAGGCTCTTGCACAAAATACGGAGTTTGAGGATTGAGGGTGATTTAGCAGTTTGGATCAGCTGAAAGAAGACAGAGGGTGGTGGCTGATGGGAATTGTTCATCCTGGAGTTCAGTTATGTGCTGCAAAGATCTGTTTTGGGGCCACTGCTGTTTGTTATTTTCATAAATGATCTGGATGTGGGTATAGAAAGATGGGTTAGTAAATTTGCAGATGACACTACGATAGGCAGAGTTGTGAATAGTGCCGGAGGATGTTGTGAGTTACAGAGGGACATAGATAAGATGCAGAGCTGGACTGAGAAGTGGCAAATGGAGTTTAATGCAGAAAAGTGTGAGGTAGTTCATTTCAGAAGGAATGCAGAGTACTAGGGCCAATGGTAAAATTCTTGGCAGTGTAGGTGAACAGAGAGATCTCTGTTCTGGTGCATGAATCCCTGAAAGTCGCTACCCAGGTTGATAGGGTTGTAAAGAAGGCATATGGTGTGTTGGCATTTATCAGTAGGGGGATTGAGTTTCGGAGCCACGAGGTCATGCTTCAGCTGTACAAGACACTGTAAGGCCACAGCTGGAGAATTGCATACAGTTCTGGTCACTGCATTATAGGAAGGATGTGGAAACTTTGGAAAGGGTTCAGAGGGGATTTACAAGGATGTTGCCTGGTATGGAAGCAAGGTCTTACAAGGAAACGCAAAGGGAACTGAGACTGTTTTCATTGGAGAGAAGGAGTATAAGACAATCAGAGGTTACAGAGGGTGAACAGTGAGAGCCTTTTCCCTCAGATGATGAAGGTTAACACGAGGTTACAAAGCTTTAAATTGAGGGATGATAGATTTAGGACCGATATCGGGGTAGTTTCTTTAGTCAGAGAGTAGTGTGGTAAGGACATTTAAATAGGCATTGGACACACATATGGGTAATAATGGAATTGTGTTGGTTAGATGGGCATCAGATTATTTTCACAGGTCAGCACCAACATTGAGGGCCGAAGGGTCTGTACTGTGCTGTAATGTTCTATATGTGATTATATTTCTCTGAGAAGGCCATATGACCTTGGGACTCTCTTTCTGAAAACAGGGGGATCCAGAATATCTGAATATTTTGATTTGATTTGATTTGATTTAACTTATTATTGTCACATGGACCTAAGTACAATGAAATGTTTTGTTTTGTGTGGAGCTTAGAAAAGAGGAAAAAATGCAATGTTAGAGCCACATAGAAGATGCACAGAGAGTGAATTCAGCATTAAATTTAAAATTTGAGAGGTCTTTTCCGAAGTTTAAAAGCAGTGGGGAAGACACTGTTCATGAATCTATTCATATGTGCATACAAATGTGTATGTCTTTTTGAGGCAAAGGTAGTTAGAGTCCTGTTTAGCAAGAGGGTAAAAGGTTATCAGGACAAGACTGTTATTTGTGGTTACAATCAGATCAGCCACGATTTTCTGATATGGCAGAGCAAGCTCTCAGGGTTAAATGGTCTGTTCCCATTTGTTTGTATGTTACAGGACTTCCATGTGCCTCTCAAATGTAATGCCAAGGGAAATGTTATACCCACTAAAGAGAACAGATGGGCCAAAAGATAACACATCTGACAGGGCACAATGGATGAGCATTTGCCACGCGTCATGTTGTGGTTGTACAGGACAATGGTGAAGCCTCTTCTGGAATACTGTGTCCAGTTCTGGCTGCCCAGTAATGGGAAAGATATTATCAAGCTGGAAAGAGTTCAAAAGAGATTTACCAGGATGCTGCAGGATATAGAATATTTGAGTTATAAAGAAAGGCTGGGAGTTGTTTTCACTGGACATAGGAGGTTAACAGGTGACCTTATAGAAGTTTATCAAATAATGAGAGGCACAGATAAAGTTAATGGTAGTTGTTTTTTCCCTAGGATGAGGGATTTCAAGACTAACGGGCAAACTTTTAAGGTGAGAGAAGAGAGATTTCAGAAAAGACATGAGAGGCAAATTTCTTTTGCAGAGGGCGCAGAATAAACTTCCTGAGGATGTGGTGGATGTGGGTACAATAAAAGACATTTGGATAGATACATGAATAGGAAAGGTTTGAAGGGGTATGGACAAAGAGCAAGTGGGACTGATTTAGTTTGGGATTATGTTCAGTGTGGACTCATTGGGTTGTATGTTCTATTTTTGTGCTATGTGACTCTTTGACGATAGAGCTTGTGCTCGGTGTTTAGCAAGGGCTTGGAGCT
>NW_025182816.1:0-2599 GCF_004010195.1 Chiloscyllium plagiosum | reverse complement strand
GAGGTGTCGCCATCCCAATGGGAAGGACATTACATTTTTACTAATCTGCACAAGTGTCATATTAGGATTGATCTTTTCGTAACTTCTGCGCCAGCCTTGGATTCCGTAACATTTTGTACAATTAGAAATGTCACTAATTCTGATCATGCTACAATATATTTAGAGATTGAGGTGAAGAGCAATGTTACAGGTCCTCGACATTGGCGAATGTATCCCTGTATTCTGAAGTCCATCGAATAATTCTTCAATGAATGTAAGGTATTGTGAGCCACCAATTCGGATAAGGCCAGTAACCTATCTATTCTTTGGAAGACTGCTAAGACTTATGTCAGGGGAAAATTATTTCTTATTCTGCCAGTCAGAAATGACAGAAGGGAAGCAGCAATTTCTGCTTGAGGCATGGCTAAGTTCAATCGAGGAGGCGTAATTTGCTTGGCCCTCAGTGGCTAAGCTGCAGCGGGTTACAGCTCTTTGTTCCACCATGAACTCGACCTTCATGCAGACAACAAGGAAGTAACTTGCTTTTGTGAAATAAAGACTGTATGAGCACGGTGACAAGCCGGGCAGATATCGAACATATCTTGCCAGGACAAATAGATAAGATTAGTTACAGTATGGAAACAGGCCCTTCCGCCAAACAAGCCCACATCAACGCTCAACCCACCCAGATCCATTCCCCTACATTTACCCCTTCACCTAATATTACTGGCTATTTAGCATGGTCAATTCACTTTACCGGCACATTTTTAGACTATGGGAGGAAATCGGAGCACCCGGAGGAAACCCCCACAGACAGTCACCTGAGGTGGGAATTGAACACAGGTCTTTGGAGCTGTGAGGCAGCAGTGCTAACCACTGTGCCACCGTGCTGCCCACTAATAGTCCCCAATCAATTACCTCAATTAGGGTCAGGACTGGAATGGTTACTTGTGATTTGAAAAAGATCAATGCTACATTTTGGAAAGTTTACTTTGAACTATACCAGTCTGAACGTTGTGAGTGCTAAGATGGAGTCCTTCTTTAAGAAACTGGATCTTCCAGGTGTTAGCTCTGAACTGGCATCTTTTCTTAATGGCCCTTTAACAGAGCAAGAGGTACAGGAGGCTGTGAAGCAGATGCAGAGTGGGAAGGCACCAGGCCCTGACGTTCTTCCTGGCAAGTTTTACAAAGAATTTATAACAGATATTAAACATATATGATTATTTGTACAGCCATGATTGCCTCCTGCCATCTTTAAGAGGGGATAATATTTCTCTTATCCTTCAGAAAGGGAAGACCCCAGAGGAATGTGCCTCTTTTAGGCACATATCACGTTTAAACACTGATGTTAAAACCTTGGCCAAGGTAATTCTGCTGCTTTCCATTGTGAGAGACGACCAGACTGTGTTTTTTAAAAGTCCGTGTATCCTCCAATAATATCAGGAGGTTACTGAATATGATTCAAGTGTGTCAGCAGCAGTCAGTTCAGGTAGTAGTGATCTCCTTGGATGCAGAAAAGGCATTTGATTGGGTCGAGTGGCCATATATTTTTATACCCTTGAATGATTTGGTTGAGGGGAGATTGTTTTAGGTGGGTGAGGGTCCTCGAGCGGTCCAGCAGTTGTTCTCACTAATGGTGTGAGATCTAGTAATTTTAATATGTGTAGGGGCAGTCGGTAAGACTGTCGCTCTCACACTACCTTTTAACCCGTAAGTATCGTTTGGCTAGCAGTGAACCTTTTCATTTTTTTCAGGTCAGGGATTTTATTCAAAAAGGGACTACACTTTTGAACGACTCATATAGATCTGTCACAGAGGAGAGATTGCTTTGTGCTATAAGTACTCTCTCTGATAATGCTATTTCTCATATATTGGGGGTAATCTTTCAGAAGACATTGAGCAGCTTTGTGAATTCTTGGAGAGAGAGTTAGGAGTTGCGATATCTATGGAGACATGAGAGAGCATTTCTGAAAATGTGAGAAAGATTTCAATCTGTCAGAGGACCCTTGCCATGCAGGTAAAGATTCTGCACATGACCCATTTGGCCCCAGAGCATCTCACAAAGTTTAAGGTGGGAGTATCTTCACTATGTTCGAAGTGTAAAATAATTATCAGGACTCTCACTCATTATCTGTGGTCTTGCCTCAGATAGATATTGGAGTGCTGTGGCAGGTGTAATAGAAAGACTCTTGGGGATCGAAGTTAAGAGGGATCTTATCTCTCTTCCTCTGGCCCTCCCCAATTTGTCTTCTTTGAACACTCATGGGAAACAAATCTCTTTAATATTCTCATTTTTCATGTGAGAAAAAGAATTGTGATGTGGTGGATCTCTGAAAACCTTCAGGTCTGTTGGTTTGGCAGAGGTTAATTATAAACATACTCCAAAGACATTCTTATCAATGTGGTACACCAAAAAACTGAAAATTAGTAAAAGATTTGGCGGCTCGTTTTGGAATATTTTGGTGTAGACATATCTGCAATCTTAACTGGGGTTTTTGTGTCACCACGATGATCTATTAAGTCAACTTGATGCTCTTGAGGGAAGAATTTCAAATAAGTTCATGTGCAATACTCATTGATCTCAGACATGGGTAGCTACAGTTTGCACCTGACTATATTT
>NW_025182815.1:1594-2599 GCF_004010195.1 Chiloscyllium plagiosum | reverse complement strand
TATCTAAAGTCTGGTGCAGTAATAGTGACCTTGAAACCAATATCAATTGTAAGCACCTCCTTGCTTCATGATGTAGTTTCATAAGCAATTCTCAAATGTTTTCCTGGTCTGGCCTGACTCCAGTCACACAGATATGTGATATACTCTTCATCGGTCTTTGAAACAGACAAGCAAGGCGCTGAATTGTATTGAACTGCTCGGAGATCTTAAACGATAAAACTGGACAGAATATCTGGCATTGGCCTTGCTACCAGTAAAGGTACTGGGAAACACAGTCCTGTTGACCATGCAGAAATCTCCTTCCTTGCATCTGAGATTTTTGCGACAACATTCACATAGTTTTCCCACAAGCTGCTAGAAACAAATTCACAGAGCTTTCGAACAAACTGCTAGGATACATCGGGAAAGTAGTAGACCCTTAACACTTTCAGCCTCCCCATTCTAGTTCATGGCCGAACATCACGATGGACGTTTCCCACACAATGTACACTTCACTTCATGTGGTTGACGTTGGGAAAATATAAAATATTAATTTCAGCAGTCCTCTCCATTCACCGTTTTCTCTGCATTTCAATATAATGATGCCTGATTCTTTATCTCCACACCCACACTCTTGCTCTGTCCTCAATCCTTTCGTAGGTCAAAATTCTTCTGCATACTTAGTGTCTTGCTTTCCGCAGCCTTATGTGGAAGAGAATTCCTCAGTTTCACCAGTCTCTGAGTGCAGGCATTGATCCTCATCTGTTTTAGATGCCCCAGCATGGGGAATTGTCATCACTGCTTCAAATCTGTTTCAACCTGTCAGTGCTCTTTATATTTTACTGATATCTCCAATCATTTTCGTAAATCTCACGGAATAGAGGCTCAGGTGACAAAAGTACTGCTCCCTCAACAAGCGTGTCATCCCAGAAATCAGTCTGTTCATTCTTCACAGCACTTCCTCAATGTCAGGTGTGCCCGTTATTAGATAAGGAGATCCAAACTGCTCACAATAATGAACAATGT
>NW_025182815.1:0-1378 GCF_004010195.1 Chiloscyllium plagiosum | reverse complement strand
TCTTCATCTGCCACGAATTTGGCAACTCACTCCAGTTGTCTCAATCAACTTGGATTCTTTTTCCATCCTCCTCACCCTCTCGCAGTTCCATTCTATTACCATCCGCAGACTTGTAAACATTGCATTTGATTAACTCCATCAAATGTTTGATGTGTATTGTGAGCAGCTGGGGCCCAAGCATCTGTAACTGTGACTCTCCACGAGCCTTACATTCCAAAAATGATCCATTCATTCATACTTATTGTGTCCTGTCAGCTCTACAAATTATAACACCATGCACATATATGATTCCCAATTTTGGTGCTTTTATTTTGCAGAATAGATTGGCACTCCATCAAACATTTTCCGAACATCCATGCGTTTTGCAGCCATTGTGATATCATAGTTTATCAAACCGTTGTTTTCTCAAATATCACATCCATCTCATAAATCGATGTTGACATTGTCTTTGCCCATTATATTCAAAACCAATAATTATTCCAAAAACGTCTATTTACTTATTTCATCCTATTTCTTTTTCTCATAAGACTTATTTTTCTCCTATTTCTGGGAAGTTTTTTTTAAATATACTGCCATTATTTGCCTTAGATATGTAATAGACAGTCAGGGAAACATTTCCACTTGGCATAGGGTTTGTGAAATTTCTATCTTGAACTGCAATTGCCTCTCGTTCTTTGAAACTCTCGAGAAAACAGGACAAGTTACCTCATCAGACATTCTTGCTATCTGAGGGATTGATTTGGGGAATGTTCTTTGCAATTCCTTTGTAATCAGTATATTCTTTCTTAGATTGGGACACCAAAACTGTATGCAATACACCGGGTACAGTCTTACCAAAACACTGTACAACTACTTCATGATGTCCTTACTTCCATATTTCGATTCCTTTAAATGAAGAACAAATAAATTTAACTTTACATTTACATGTAGCCTTCGGAATGCACGTTAAATCGATTTTAACTGTGTGAGTTCGTATAGAAAGCCTTCTGAAAATCCAAATTTACCTCTTCCAGTGGTTCTCCATTGTCTATGCTGCAAGTAACGACTTTAAACAATTCCAATGTTTATCAAGACTGGTTTCCCTTTCCCAAATCATGCGGATTCCCTCCAATATTGCTGTTATTTCTCAATAACTGTTATCACTTTCTACTTCATAGATTGGGACAGTTTCCTTACTGATGCTCATTGCTCTGAAATTGCTCCCACTACCTCATCATCCTTCATAAATGGTCGGATCACGTTTAGTCCCTTCCAATTATCTACAATGGCTTCTGGCCTTTGCAGAATGTATAGAAAAGTAAAACTGTCATCGACAGTACAATTAAGGTGACTCTTGCTTTTTTTTTGACATTTTGATGTGAAGTACATCTGGTCCCTC